>NC_071355.1:128972499-129169999 GCF_943734655.1 Sabethes cyaneus
TATTACTATTACTATTACTATTACTATTACTATTACTATTACTATTACTATTACTATTACTATTACTATTACTATTACTATTACTATTACTATTACTATTACTATTACTATTACTATTACTATTACTATTACTATTACTATTACTATTACTATTACTATTACTATTACTATTACTATTACTATTACTATTACTATTACTATTACTATTACTATTACTATTACTATTACTATTACTATTACTATTACTATTACTATTACTATTACTATTACTTGTTGGATTTTTTTCCTTCGGCTTGATCAGTCTCAAAAATGTCAAAAACGAGCTTGGTCTCTACATCCGACAGTTTCGATGATTTATTTCATCTTTTTCAGAGGAATCTATAAAGTATAACATAGTTTTGGTTTTCCGTTACTATTTGGTCTGTTGTCTATGTGTATTTATGTTTGGTTTACTTACAGAAAATTTATCGTTTTGTCGTTAACTGTGTTAGTGTCTAACATTGGTTGTCTTGGTTGTGTGTATTATTTTAAAAAATGGTGTCCCTCTAAGCTATGGATATTATTCTGTAATTATTTTAATAATTTGGAACTGTTTTTGTCCTGAAATTCTACTCACTGCAGCTGTTTTGATTTCTTTGTGGTTCACTGTGGTTACTGTTCTACGCTGTGTCTGTTCTATTGGAGGTTATCATTCCTACTTGGTGCACTGGTTGTACGCTACGTGTCCGTGCTTTTACCTTTTGCTGTCTATTAATTTCTTAGCAGTTTTATAGCGTGTGTGTATGAAAGTGGTGTTTTGGAGTGTGTTGGTGTGTATACAATTTATCGTTCGTTGTCAGTTTGGTTACGGTTTGCTTTGTTTTGATTGAAATTTCTAATAGAGTGTAGTATGCCCGCATATATGCTATTTAGTCCTTCAGTGTCTGTGCGTTTGGCATACTACACTCTATTAGAAATTTCAATCAAAACAAAGCAAACCGTAACCAAACTGACAACGAACGATAAATTGTATACACACCAACACACTCCAAAACACCACTTTCATACACACACGCTATAAAACTGCTAAGAAATTAATAGACAGCAAAAGGTAAAAGCACGGACACGTAGCGTACAACCAGTGCACCAAGTAGGAATGATAACCGCCAATAGAACAGACACAGCGTAGAACAGTAACCACAGTGAACCACAAAGAAATCAAAACAGCTGCAGTGAGTAGAATTTCAGGACAAAAACAGTTCCAAATTATTAAAATAATTACAGAATAATATCCATAGCTTAGAGGGACACCATTTTTTAAAATAATACACACAACCAAGACAACCAATGTTAGACACTAACACAGTTAACGACAAAACGATAAATTTTCTGTAAGTAAACCAAACATAAATACACATAGACAACAGACCAAATAGTAACGGAAAACCAAAACTATGTTATACTTTATAGATTCCTCTGAAAAAGATGAAATAAATCATCGAAACTGTCGGATGTAGAGACCAAGCTCGTTTTTGACATTTTTGAGACTGATCAAGCCGAAGGAAAAAAATCCAACAAGTAAATCCCAACAGTCGACAAACATACAATATTACTATTACTATTACTATTACTATTACTATTACTATTACTATTACTATTACTATTACTATTACTATTACTATTACTATTACTATTACTATTACTATTACTATTACTATTACTATTACTATTACTATTACTATTGTTGCACCAGATTTTGAGAGAGTTCCTTCAGCAATATCACAGACCCAGGTTTGGGTGGTAATTAGCTCAAAGCTAGAAAATCAATTTATTTAGAATAAAAATGTACTCTTTCCTCTCCTACTCACAATTTAGTCTCCCGTACTATTATTCACTTATCTAGTCACAACAGAGTGTAGATTTCTAGTCTGTAAGTTATTATAAGTGCATGATATAAATATTCTAGCTTAGTTTTATAAATAGTTTTAATTTACCCGTATTTATTTGCATGTAACAATTATAATTGAGAAATCCGAAAAATGTAACAATCTTATATCAAAGATCCAAAACTCACTATATATGTCTTAGTTCTGTCACTCAATTTCGCCCGTCATCATGTCATGACGGTTGAGATGTTTGTATCAACTGTCGGGATCAGCGTGTCGCGTCGGTTACCGTTTGTTGCAAACGCTACAAGGGGCTGTTGCGGCGAACATCCTCCCCCCCGTGTCGCCACAACTTCCGATTTGGCGGCACCAGAGCTTACGACGTCCAGCAATGCCAACTTTGTAGCAGGTCTCTTTAGTAACCCACCAGAAGTCCGCACTTCTGCCCGGCGAATCACTCCATCCTTTCCCGGAAATGCTCGGACTACCCGTCCTCGCAACCACCTATTCCGCACGTTTTCGTCAACCACGAGAACTAGATCTCCTACTTTTATTGGTGCTACGTCCTGGAACCATTGCGTCCGCCGAGTTATCGTTGGTAGATACTCCCTCACCCAACGACGCCAAATGTTATCCAAAGTGTGTTTTACTAGGTTCCAGCTACTCCGCAGGGCCATTCCAGAATCCGTAGGGAACTTCTCCGGTTCTCGTACTCCGTTTGAACTCAGAAGTAGGAAGTCGTTGGGAGTCAGAGATGCACGATTGGCTGTATCTAGGGGAACGAAGGTGAGCGGTCGAGAGTTCACCATACTTTCGGCTTCTACAAGTGCTGTAGCGAACGACTCGTCGTCGAGCTTTCGCACTACCGTAACAAACGCTAAGGCTGGTTTCACTGCCCGGACCATTCTTTCCCAACAACCCCCCATGTGAGGAGCGGCAGGTGGGTTGAACCTCCACTGGGTGTGGGCGTTTGTGAAAGTACTACCCAACTCCTCGTTGATCCTCTTAATTTCTTCCTGCAACTCCCGATTCGCTCCAACAAAATTTGTCCCGTTGTCGGAGTAAATCACTTGAGGGGAACCACGTCGTGCAATGAATCGCCTTATCGCCTTCTTGCACGCATCCGTAGATAGACTAGCCACTACCTCTAGATGGATAGCCCGTATTGTCAGGCACGTAAACAAGCAGACCCACCGCTTTGCAACTCCTCTTCCAATTTTCACCAAGTAGGGACCGAAGAGGTCAACACCCACATACGAGAAGGGGCGTACGAAGGGTTCCAACCGGACCGACGGAAGTGGTCCCATTTTTGGAGCTACCGGCATCGCTTTATACACACGGCACCATATGCAGCGTTTCCTGGACATACGTACTTCAACTCGCAGCCGTGAAACGGAAAACCTTTGACGCAGCTCGTTAACGACGGTTTCGTCGTTTGCATGACGGTATTTTCGGTGATAATAGTCCAGCAGCAGTTCCGTAATTCGGTGTTTTCTGGGTAAGATTATGGGAAACTTCTGATCATACGACAGTATCTCTGCCTCTGCGGCTCGAGTTGCTTCACGTAATACTCCATGCTCGTCCAAGAATGGAGATAGCTTAAACAGTTTACTTGACGATCCTAATTGCTTCCCACCAGTTCGTCCTTCTTCACGATTCTTCTTCAAGATGAACACTTCGTCCGGGAACGCCTCAGTTTGCGCAGTCATCCACAGTGTACGTTCGGCCTTCCGTATTTCTTCGCTCGTCAGTCCGACAGTATCCGTGGATCCACCCAACGAACGTACTCTATCGGCGAAACGATGAACATACGCTGTAGAACGCAGCAGTCGTTCGAACTTCGAAAACCTATCCACATCGATCACTGGGTGTCTGACCAGATGACTGTACACGTGCGCCTCACGCAATTCCTTGTCGCTTTCATCGATGGCTTCTTCCGCAATCGTTGTCGATGCTGTCTCGTTTTCGTACAGGATGTCCGGTCCTCGAAACCAGCGACTATCTACATTGCAAACGGGTCCCTTCCCCCACTTGGTTGCCTCGTCCGCGACGTTGACCTTGGTCGAGATCCATTGCCATTCGTCGATACTTGACAGGCTCAGAATTTCGTTCACTCTGAAGGCTACAAACTGCCGATACCTTCGAACGTCTGATTTAATCCAGGAGCAAACTGTCGATGAATCACTCCAGAAATAGGTTTTGCGTATCGTCAACGAATGACTCTCCTCAATAGTCTTCCGCAATCGAGCTCCCAGCAATGCTGCCATCAATTCCATTCGTGGTATCGATAATCCTCGTAACGGTGCCACCTTCGTCTTTGACGAGACTAGAGCGACCCTGACCTGTCGATTATCCACGATGCGGAAATATGCAACCGCTGCATAAGCTTGCTCACTCGCGTCTACAAACACGTGAAGTTCAAGCGATTTGAAACTATCCGGATGGTAGTTGGGAAAGTAACAACGAGGAATACGTATGCCTTCTATCTGCTTGAGTGCTGCTATCCACTCCATCCAACGCGTCGCGATATTCATTGGAATTCTGCTATCCCATTCCGTATTCGAGCGCCAGACCTCTTGAATGAGGATTTTACCGTGGATGACAAACGATCCCACCAATCCCAAAGGGTCAAAAATACTCATGACGAGTCGAAGCATCTCTCGCTTTGTAGGAATCGTAGTACCGTCCATTAGGTTTTGTACTCTCTCAGAAAACTGTAGAGAAAACGTGAAGATGTCCTCGTTTTGCTGCCACGCCATTCCCAGTACTCGTTCGAATGCGGTTTCTTTGTCCGGTAGCATGGCCTTCGATTGTTTCAGATTCGCCTCGCCCAAGCTGTCCAACACGAATCGGTCACTGGACATCCAGTTGCGAATATGGAACCCCGCTCGTCTGTGAATCTCGATTACTTCCTTGGCTACTTCAATCGCTTCTTCCGCAGTATCGAAACTGTCCACATAGTCATCCACGTAGTGCTTCTTTATCACTGCCGCTGCTCCTCGTGGAAACTCCAACTCGTGTTCCGAGGCGTTCAAATTCTTAACGTATTGAGACTGCGTTGGTGAGCAGGCCGCACCGAAGATTGCTACATCGGAGACCATGATACTCATCGGTAACTCGGGGCAATCCCTGTACGGGAACAGTAGTGCGCTGCGATCCTGTGCTCTAACCATGATTTGAAGGAACATCTCCTTGACGTCTGCGGAGACAGCAACTTGTCGTTCCCGATACTGGAACAATGCGGACAGTAACGGTGTTAAGAGATCTGGACCTTTCAACAGCATCGAATTAAGCGACACGCCATCCACCTTCGCTGCTGCGTCCCAGATTACTCTGATTTTACCGGGCTTCTTCTCGTTGAACACCACTCCAATCGGCAAGTACCAAGTGCGCCGCAGATCGTAGCCATCCAACTCCTCATTCGTTGCTTCGTGGATGTATCCCTTGGATTTGAAGTCCACAATTTGCTGACGAACGCTGTCATACAGGGCTGGGTTCCGTGCCAATCGTTTTTCAAGACATTTGAAGCGTCGCTCCGCCATAGGCCTGCTGTCCGGGAACTCGATATAATCGTGATTCCAGAGTAGCCCTGTTTCAAACTTCCCGTTCTCCTGTCGCCGCGTGGTTTCTGCTAGTATCTTAAAAGCACGTTGTTCCTCTACTCCTTTGACGGTTGCTGCAGCCGCAACCCCCAGACTCTCGATGTCGAAGAAGTGTTTGACGTATTCGTGCAGCTCAGCGTTAGACGGTTCAGTATTCATATGTAGTTGTCGATGCACGATAGGCTTTCGCAGACTGCCACATATCGCCCACCCAATCCTGGTCTTCGTGGCTATCGGCTCGTCCGATCTGCCTTGTCGAAGTTTAAGCGTAGCTAACAGATGCGCGTTACTGAGACCAATGAGAATTCCCGGTACCGCCGAATCAAAGCCCTTCACCGGAAGATTCTTGAGATGGTCGAACCGTGTTGCAAGTTCTGTGAAATTTAAAGTTTGTTGAGGGAGCTCAAGGTTTCCGACGGTGTATACATCGGTAAGCTTGAACCGTTTACGCCCACCCATTTCAGCTATGTCCATTGTGACGACTTCTGCCCCAGTTATCTTCTTGTTGATTCCTCCGGTCCACTGAAGGTGCAATGTTTCCACATCGCCGCGGGCTCCAAGCGCGTCTGCGATGGATCGTTCTACCAACGTCACAGATGATCCGTCGTCTAGGAAGGCATACGTGTTGAGCTGACCGTTTTGCCCAAACAAGGTTACCGGGAGGATGCGGAAAAGCGTTGAAGACGAGGGCTGGCGATGTACGCTAACTACTGCACCGGTATATTTTGATTCTACTGGGGGCTCAAAATGCAATGACCGGTGATGCCGTTTCGGACACCCATTGACCCCACAAATTTCTCCTTTACAGGGCCAACGTGCGTGTGGCATGAGGCATCGCGAGCACAGTCTATGTGTCTTTACTGCTTTCCACTTACTATCGATGTCCAACGCTTTGAAAGCCACACAATTCTTCAGCCCATGACAGTCACGATTACAGACTACACACGATTTGTTACGTGTACCACCGTCTCTCGGCTTCTGTACTCTGTCGCTGGGAACACCATTCTCGGCTTCCTCGCGGCGCTTGCCTATCTGCTGATCTGTCGGAATATGCGTGTTCACGAACGATGTCTCCTTCGGCTTACTCCGTTCCTCTTTCACAAACTTTTGAGGGACGCCCACATGTTGCGTTACGCCGCTCGCTGCCGATAATACCTTACCCATGTAGTCGCTGAACACTTGCAGATCTGCTAGTGGAACTTGATCTTGGTAAAGCGCCCAGCTAAACTTCACCGTTGCTGGTAGCTTGTCAACCAGCTCTTGCAGCAGAATTGGATTCGACAGGTGTTTTTCCAACCCAACAGCCTTTAGATGCCCGCAAAGATTCTGTACAACAAGCCCGAAACTTACCAACGTTTCCAATCTGTCCGCCTTCGGTGGTGGAACTGATCGAACTTTCGCAATCATGTTGTTGACGATCTGCTCCGGACGACCGTAGAGTTGCTGTAATGTTGACACGATTTGAGGAACCGTTGACGGGTGAAGCAAGAAGCTGCTGACTGCGTCCTTGGCGGCACCTCGAAGGCTACGTTGCAACCGAAGAAGATTTTCTGCATCGGAGTAACCACATAGCTCCGTGGAATTCTGGTAACTACTTATAAAAAGTGGCCAGTCGACTGGATCTCCGGAGAAAACTGGTAGCTCTTTGGTGACTACCTGTCTAGCCGCTAGCTGCTGAGGAGACGGCCCCAAGTTCCCGAGAGTGTTGTGGGGAACCAACCCCGGATTTGGACCCAACACCGATTGCCTGTCGTTACCGGCCCTATTATTGCCTTGTACTCCTTCTTGGGCCGACTCGCGAGGCTCCAAACCGTCCTTTTCCGTGCGCCTGCGGGGCCGCATCGCTTCAACCTCTCGTTCGTTGGCCGCATCCCGCGCAACTTGCGATGTCTTTTCTGCTTCCCGTAAAAGGCGAATTTCATTTTCCAGGTCTACCACCTGGTGTTGAAGCTCTGCGCAGTACTGGTTACGCTGGTCAAACTGCTTGCGTAAATCTACCGCCGACATACGCTGCAGTTCGATTTCTTTCTCCAGGTGTTTTATCGTATCCCGGAGTGCCGCTTGCTGAGGGCCGTGACGACTGTTAAGTTTGTCGATTTCCTCGCCATACTGTTTCTTAAGCAGCTCGATTTGTTCGCCGTGTTGCTTTTTTAGAAGATTGATATCTGACCGCAAAGCCGCTTGTTGCTGAGTGCGCTGTTCGAGCTGATCTCGCAAACCTTCCTCCGATTCACGAATTCGATTCCGCTCAGTTGCATTTTGCGATTCCAGCGACCTAATTTTATTTATTAGATCCACCTCTCGCCTACGCCCCTCGTCCACCTCCAGTTGATGTTTCGCGTTCAATTCCTGGATCATTCGAGCATCAGTTTCTGCTTGTCGTTGTAGAGCATTTTGCTTGCGTAGCTCCCCGGTTTCCACACTCCACCGTTTGTAGCAAGGCCGATTCAATTTCGGAAGCATTCCACTATTCGTCGCAGAAACTACTTCCATTTTCAGCATATCCATGCTTGGGAACGGCTGAAGATTGACGTGGGACAAATTGGGTAGTTTCCCGCCATCACCATTTCCTACAGTGCCAGCTGTTGAATCTTCGGGATTATGAAATGTGAGACTTTGAACGGTACCCGGAATCGATTTGTCCTCTAATTCCGTAGCATCATGAACGGCTTGAGGAACAAGAGCTGCAGGAGTACCTAACGGGGTAGAAGAGGGGTGTACTTCCTGCGCATTACTCGAATTTGCATTCTCTAGTTGATCGTCGTTTAGAGTCGGGGGCGTAGATGTCTTCCCAACGACATCCTCACCGGAAATCTCTGCGATCCCGGTTCGCTTCACCCAATCTGCAGTTCGTTGCGTACTTCGTTGGCTACTGCGCATGCTCCGTACACTTTTCACCTCATCAACGTCTTGTTGACTCAACAATTCATGCTTCCTCGCTATGAACTGTTTCCCGCGCTCCAGCTTTTCACGTAGTTCGCGCTCGACCAAAGCTCTTTCCTTTTCAATCCTTTCCTTCTCTAGGTCCTCCAAAAGTTTTTGTTCTTCCTGCAAACGCTGAAGATCTCGTTCCACTCTAGCTTTTCGAACACTGGAGGTCTCCGAAATGCCATTAATTACGCTCGGTACTCGTCCGGCAACGTTTGTTACACATCCACACACGAAACTAGATGACCGTACCGATTCTGTGTTTACATTGGCGCATGTAAAGTGGCACCAGCCGTTGCAGTTCGAGCACTGCACCATGTATCGTTCTGCGTTGTTTGGTCGATTGCATCGGATGCATTCCTGTCCTTCTCCGCCGTCGATATCAATCATCGATGGAATAAACGAGCTCTCGGAAGAACAACTCGATACCTTATCAGCATCGTCCAAAGTGAGGTTAGTATTTTGCATGGCCTTTGTTCGGGACCGAGTTTGCCGCACGTGTGATTGATTCATCTTAGGATAAATTCTTTGAGAATCTGTTGCACCAGATTTTGAGGAAGTTCCTTCAGCAATATCACAGACCCAGGTTTGGGTGGTAATTAGCTCAAAGCTAGAAAATCAATTTATTTAGAATAAAAATGTACTCTTTCCTCTCCTACTCACAATTTAGTCTCCCGTACTATTATTCACTTATCTAGTCACAACAGAGTGTAGATTTCTAGTCTGTAAGTTATTATAAGTGCATGATATAAATATTCTAGCTTAGTTTTATAAATAGTTTTAATTTACCCGTATTTATTTGCATGTAACAATTATAATTGAGAAATCCGAAAAATGTAACAATCTTATATCAAAGATCCAAAACTCACTATATATGTCTTAGTTCTGTCACTCAATTTCGCCCGTCATCATGTCATGACGGTTGAGATGTTTGTATCAACTGTCGGGATCAGCGTGTCGCGTCGGTTACCGTTTGTTGCAAACGCTACAAGGGGCTGTTGCGGCGAACAGCTATTACTATTACTATTACTATTACTATTACTATTACTATTACTATTACTATTACTATTACTGATTACTATTACTATGAGTATTACTGAATACTATTAGTGACTCGATTCTAAACCGTCCAATTGATAACACACCTAAATTCGAATTTGCAAAGCTTTTAAGCGGTAGAGCTTATTGCTCCCGCTAAAATGGAACACCTCAACGTTGCGATGTTTGTCGACGTCGAAACGGATGAGGAGGAGATAGACGAGCTAGATATCACTCCGCCTAGTTCACCTCTATTAAACTCTCCGCCCACTCCTTCAGCCTCGTCTGATCCTCCAGCCCCACCCGGCCTGCCAGCTCCGGGCCAACAGATCACCCAACGGATCAAAGCTTATCCGGATGACTCGAAGGGGCCGTTTATTGTCTTCTTCCGGCCCAAAATGAAACCTTTGAATATTATTCAAATTGGCAAAGACCTGGCACAACAGTTTTCGGACGTAGCCGAGATAACAAAGGTTAGACCGAATAAACTGCGAGTTGCCGTGAAAAGCTTGAAGCAAGCAAACGCAATTGCTAGCTGCGAGCTTTTTACGAGAGAGTATCGCGTTTACATCCCTGCCAAGGATGTAGAGATTGACGGTGTAGTTACCGATGGGAACCTCGCCGTCGAATACATTTTGGAGCATGGCGTTGGCTGTTTCAAGAACCCCATGCTGCAGAAGGTAAAGGTGCTGGACTGCAAGCAATTGCATTCAGCATTGGTCGAAGATGGGAAGAAAATATTCTACCCTTCGGAATCCTTTCGGGTAACTTTTGCCGGATCTGCATTGCCAAACTACATCCTTCTGGATAGGGTTCGTCTACCTGTACGCCTGTTCGTACCGCGGGTCATGAACTGCCAGAACTGCAAGCAGTTGGGTCATACAGCTACCTACTATTGCAATAAGGCACGCTGTAGCAAATGTGGCGGCAATCATGTGGAGAACGCTTGCAATGAGAACACTGAGAAGTGCCCTTACTGCGAGGGAACTCCGCATGATCTTGCGGCATGTCCCACGTACAAACAGCGCGAGGAAAAACTTAAGCGCTCCCTTAGGGAACGCTCCAAGCGTTCTTATGCAGAAATACTTAAAGAGAGCCGTGCCATTGACTCTATCGCTGTGCTACAGTGGAATTGCAGAAGTATCATCCCCAAATTCGACCTTTTGAAACAATTATTAATTATTTCTAACTGTGACGTATTCGCGCTGTGTGAAACTTTTCTCAATTCAAGTAATGATCTCAACTTCCACGATTTTAACGTCATCCGACGAGATCAAGGATCACATGGTGGGGGAGTACTACTAGGGATCAAGGAGTGCAATTCGTTCTTCCGCATAGACCTCCCCTCGATCTCGAATATTGAAGTCGTCGCCATTCAAGCCAGAATACAAGGCAAGGACCTTTGTATCGCTTCAATATATATTCCTCCATCGGTGCGGATTGAGCAGAAGCAACTTTCTGATATTGCAGAATAGCTTCCCGCACCTTTGCTAATTTTGGGAGATTTTAACTCCCATTGCACTCAATGGGGGCCACTATTCGACGACAACCGATCCGCCCTGATTAATAACCTGATTGACGACTTCGATATGGCACTTCTAAACACTGGGGAAGCGGCACGTATACCTAATCCTCCAGCCCGCGCAAGCGTACTGGATCTATCTCTTTGCTCGACATCACTAGCGTTAGATTGCAAGTGGAAGGTAATCAATGATCCCCACGGTAGTGATCATCTGCCAATCCTTATATCAATTACTAATGGCTACCCGCCTGTGAATCCAATCAATGTTACATATGACCTCACACGCAATATCGATTGGAAACACTACGCGACCATAATCTCGGAAAACATCGAATCGCGCGAAGAACTTCCCCCGGAGGAAGAATACGACTTTATCACTGGCTTGATCCTCGACGCCGCGTCTCAAGCTCAGACGAAACCGATACCCGGGAAAACGATCAATCGGCGGTCTTCCACCATTTGGTGGGACAAAGAGTGCTCGGAACTGTACGCGAAAAAGTCCCTGGCGTATAAGGACTTTTGAAAATTCGGTTCGATAGATCTGCTCAGGAAGTACGAGGTACTGGAGAGACAGATGAAGAGCTTGATGAAAGCGAAAAAAAGCGGATATTGGCGCCGGTTCGTGAACGGGTTGCCGAGAGAAACAGAGATGAGCACTCTTTGGAGCACCGCTAGACGCATGCGGAACCGTAACGTTACGAATGAAAGTGCGGAGTATTCCAACCGATGGATTGTCGACTTTGCCAAGAAGGTCTGTCCGGACTCTGTCCCGGCTCAGAGATCTTTTCGCGACGCGTCCCCCTCGACTGCAAATGAACCTCCGTTTACAATGGTAGAATTTTCTATAGCTCTTCTTTCTTGCAACAATACTGCTCCAGGGTTAGACAGAATTAAATTCAACTTGTTGAAGAATCTGCCTGACCCTGCCAAAAGACGTTTGTTGAACCTGTTCAATAAGTTTCTCGAGCTGAATATTGTTCCGCAAGACTGGAGGCAGGTGAAAGTAATCGCCATTCAGAAACCCGGGAAGCCAGCCTCCGATCATAATTCTTATAGGCCGATTGCGATGCTCTCCTGTATCCGAAAGTTAATGGAGAAAATGATCCTCCTTCGCCTGGATAAATGGGTCGAAGAGAATGGCTTACTTTCAAATACCCAATTTGGCTTCCGCAGGGGCAAAGGAACAAACGATTGCTTAGCGTTGCTGTCTACTGAGATTCAACTCGCCTACGCTCAGAAGGAGCAAATGGCATCCGTCTTTTTGGACATTAAAGGGGCCTTTGACTCTGTCTCCGTCGAAGTTTTGACCGAGAAACTTCACCTGCAGGGTCTCTCACCGGTTTTGAATAATTTTTTGCTTAATCTGTTGTCGGAAAAACGCATGAGTTTTACACATGATGATTTGACAACATCTCCAATTAGCTACATGGGTCTTCCCCAGGGCTCATGTCTAAGTCCTCTTCTGTATAACTTTTATGTTAACGATATTGATAGTTGTCTCGAAGATTCATGCACGTTAAAGCAACTTGCAGATGATAGCGTTGTTTCCATTACAGGATCCACGGCTAACGATTTGCAAGGACCCTTGCAAGATACTTTGGACAATTTGTCAGATTGGGCGTTAAAGCTGGGTATCGAATCAAAGCATGATCCAGCACAACTTCAGCTCCTACTTATGGGTAAAACGATCGCTCAGGTACTGGTTTACAAATATCTCGGTATCTGGTTCGATTCCAAATGCACTTGGGCATGCCACTTTAGGTATCTGATTCAAAAATGCCAACAGAGGATAAACTTTCTTCGTACAATTACCGGAACTTGGTGGGGAGCTCACCCAGGAGACCTTACAAGGTTATACCAAACAACGATATTGTCTGTTCTTGAATATGGGTGTTTTTGCTTCCGGTCCGCCGCTAACACGCATATTATCAAATTAGAAAGAATACAGTATCGTTGTCTGCGTATTGCCTTAGGCTGCATGCAATCGACCCATACGATGAGTCTCGAAGTGTTGGCGGGGATTCTACCATTGAAGAATCGCTTTTGGGAATTGTCCTATCGTTTACTCATACGATGTGAGATTATGAACCCATTAGTAATTGATAATTTTGAAAGGCTGGTCGCAGTTCAATTTCAGTCTAGATTTATGATTTTATATTTTGACTACGTGGCTCAAGATATCAACCCTTCTCAGTATGTCCCCATGGGTGTCGCATCACTAGATACGTCTAAGTCTGCTATATTCTTCGACACCACCATGAAAGAAGAAACTTTCGGTATCCCGGATCAACTGCGATCGCAAGAGATCCCCAAAATTTTTTCCAATAAATTTAAAAGTGTTAGTTGCGATAAGATGTTCTAACTGACGGATCCTACCTCGACGAGTCCACTGGCTTCGGTGTCTTCAATGGAAATTTTACTGCCTCTTACAAACTCGATGCTCCTGCTTCCGTGTATGTCGCAGAACTTGCTGCAATTCAATACTCCCTTGGGATCATCGAAACTATGCCCATAGACCACTACTTCATCTTCACAGATAGCCTCAGTGCCATTGAGGCTCTGCGATCGATGAAGCTGGTAAAGCACTCCCCGTATTTCCTGGGGAAAATACGGGAGCTATTGAGTGCTTTAACTGATAAAAATTTTAAGGTTACCTTAGCCTGGGTCCCTTCTCATTGCTCCATACCGGGTAATGAGAAGGCTGATTCTTTAGCTAAGGTGGGTGCGATTGATGGCATGATTTACGATAGACCAATTGCTTATAACGAATTTTATAGTACGTTGCGTCAGAGTTCGCTCACTAGTTGGCAAACATCATGGAATATTGATGAGTTGGGACGATGGCTACATTCCATCATTCCTATAAGGTATCGACGAAAGCATGGTTCAAGGGATTGAATGTGAGTAGAGATTTCATTCGCGTGATGTCTAGACTTATGTCCAATCACTACACGTTAAACACGCATCTCTTTCGTATTGGGCTTGCAGATAGTAACCACTGTGTTTGTGGCGATGGCTTCCATGACATCGAGCATGTTGTCTGGTCGTGCTCCGAATTCTGTGATGCTAGGTCTAAGCTAACTGATTCCCTTCGGGCCCGAGGAAGACAACCTAACGTCCCTGTACGAGATATTCTGGGTAGCCGAGATCTCCAGTATATGAGCCTCATATACGAGTTCATGAAAAATGCAGACATAACTATTTAAAAAGCTCTGTTTAATTCTCAGATCACTCGTCCCACACTCCACTGTAAAAATATCACGTACTGGTGAGAGCAGACATGGTCCGAAGACAGTAAGACGCTATCCAGCACCAAAGAACACCAATATGACTGCTATAGGATACCACACACTGCCAATGTATCTGCACTATCGCCACTGATACAAATACAATGAAACCCTTAATCCACCTTTCCTAGCCCCCCTCTATATTAAGAAAACTGTAAATACCTACTAACCCCAGTAAATCGGGCGTATCGATCATACCTCCTAACATAGATGTAAGCAGTGCTCCTCGTGTACTATTTTTATAAAAGCCTTTCGGCTCCGCTAAGCTACCGCAAACGAGCCAAATAAAATAAATGATATATAAAAAAAAAAATAGCTCACCTACCATAAATACGGTACAACAAGATATTATTATTATATTGTTTGTTGTTCTCACTTTACGCTATTTTACGCTACATTTATACCAATATAGTGTAAAATTTTTTCTTTAATATTCGAGGTTTTTTCGCAAAAACTAGCCTCACGTAGTTCTACGCCAACTACGCGGTCATGTCTGGAACATAATCTTTCTGATTTGATTTTTACTATTATGTATGATCAAAGCTGTGTGATAACGTCGAATGTGACCCAATTTTATTGTAATTGTAACAGTCGAATAAAGATAAAAGAAGAGGAAACTTCCGCTTGTCGAGCTTTTGAGTACACAAATTTTATGAATATTACGCTAATGATAATAACGATCATTAAAGCAAGCAGAAGATGACTGGTAGGGGGATTGTCGTTAAACTACATAAATGCAATAACATTTCAGATCCAATTGGTACGAGTTGACAATAGTTTTATACTTTAACAGCTCATCATGACGTGATCGGAATTAGTTACACCTGTGATCGGAATTAGATTCATCCCTTATAATTGATGATCGGAATTAGGTGCACTGATGCATCATAGTTTGATGCTTTTTTTTAACTTTCGGTAAATAATTTAGGCATTTTAGTATTTTTCCATGAAACATAATTGAAAATACTTGCTAAAGACACATATGTACCGTGTAAAGAAATATCAAATCTATATTTGTCAGCGGGGACTCAAAGATGAATCATGCCCTAGGTGATCGGAATTAGGTGCTTTTACGGTAGTCGCTTTTTGAAGATCATTGAGATGAAAGGGACAACAGTAACAAAAACCATAGAGGCTTTGGAATCTATTTTTATCGAACAAACATATCCAGAGACAATCCGGAGCGATAACGGCCCGCCATTTTCAAGTGAGGAGTTCTTCAATTATAGTATTCGAAGGAATATCCGGCTGGTTCGTACTATTCCTTACTGGTCGCAAATGAACGTTGGTTGAGAGGCAAAACCAGGGGGTTTTGAGAGCACCCCGAATTGCCAAAGGTCAGTAAAAGATCTTTTACCATCTTTAAGAACAGAGCCCTATTGGAATCGTGACGATGATGTACGTGACAACGACGCAATTAAAAAGGCCAAAGGAAAGATCTATGCCGGTAAGCGTAGACGTTCCAAAATATCCGATATTTTTGAGGGTGATATAGTGATGTTAAGGAATTACGAAACAGAAAATTGGAGCCCAAGGCTCGAAAAGCTTAAGGTTGTTAGAAAGAAAGGTAATGATACAGTTGTTATGAATGAGGAAGGAGTAAGATACCGATGCTCCGTATCCCATTTAAGAAAGGCCGTCGATAATGAAGACTCCGAAGAAGAAAAACAGCAGCAATCAGAGATAGATCGCAACGATAAAAAAGAGGAAATGATGCATTACTCTGCAACGGAAGAAGAAACAACATCCAAGCGCCTGAAAAGAGTACGGAAATTGCCAGCCAGATTCCATTAGTAAGTATTTCTATTCTATTTATTTTACATTTTGTTTTTCTTTTCTTTTTTTCCAGAGTAGAAAAGGGATTGTAGAGTTACGATCTGTTCATCATGCCCCAGTATACCTTATCATGACAATCGATCGGAAACAAAGAAAAAAGAGTAACCGACGACGAACGAACAAGCTGGCGCGGGCAGTTCGTGTAATGTGTTCGAGACGGCACCGAGATTATTATAGTTTGAACCATTGTAACGGACGGTCAAATAAAGCGAAGTGCGATTCGAATATAAAAGTGCTTATTTAATACCTAGTAACGGAAAAGGTGAACATTTCCCTCCATTCCCAGTCCCTACCAGATTCTACACCCACTGGAAAAAATGTAGTGGTGCAACTAAAAAACCTTGTCGCTATTATTCTCAATTTTTTCACTTTTATCACAAAATGCTCATAACTATTTATCGCAATCTATGCAATAAAGTAATATATTTAGTGGATAGCTATCTAGTACGTTTACTTTTTTTATCAGCTTGTCTTTGTTTTTTTTCATTTACGGTTAGTTCTTGTTCATGCTTCTGTTGTAGCCAAGGTTTCAGTATGCAGGTCCATAGTAACCAGAATGCGCGCAATGGTGCCAAGAGTAGTAACAGCCAGAAGTAGTCAGATATCAGTGATAACAGTTGTGTTCCAGCAGTAAGTATTATAGCATCCTTCATGTGTCTGAAATATAAACAAATATTTTACAAATATTGTACATCAACCTGCATTTCAGTACAAAACCGCTTTCGATTATATAGCGAATTAGCACAGAGAACAGATTAACAGGCTCGAAGAAAGTACAGATTAGCAGGTAATTGATGAGAAGTTTGTAAAAAGTTTTTAGATAATCAACGAGTAATTCTACGATAGAGCACCCCTCGAGCTGTAAGTGGCAAACTAAAACTTGATGTCGCTGCCGTCGCTACTAGTTAACTCCAGTACAAAATATTGGTAAAGGTGCATGCATATTTTTTTATGCGTTTGGCAAACTATCTATTTTACACACAAAAAATCGATTACTTCCTTCGAGCCTGTTAATCTGTTCTCTGTGGTACGACGCTGATCAAATAAGCCGGTCGTCATATGTTAGAATCTTATCTGGGAGTGGCTGTTAGAGTCAATGAGATCGTAGCACAAGCCCCGCAATTAACAATTATTCGAAATCTGTCGAATAAAAACAGAAGGTCAAGTTTCGAAAACGGAATGTAGCACCTAGGCATTGCTTTACTTATGAGCAGTTTAGTTCCGACTGATCATTTCGGAACTGGTTTCTGCGATATAATGAATGGTCTAATTATTAAGCTATATCTTGTATTCTAAACTACCACCTCTGATCCTGTAGGAACCAGTTTCTAAATGACAATTCAAATTATTTTGAAACGTCAGAAGATGACCCGTTGAACCTATCCAACAACTTTGATATCCATATTGCTAGATTTCATATTAAAGCTTGAATGCTCATCCTTGGCCCCACAGGAATCCACTCAAGAGTGACCAAACCACTTCATTTTTTTATACGAAAGAAGTCCTCTCTATAAATTTCAAAAGCGTCAATACCCAAATGATATTTTTTGCGAATTGCAATACAACTAGTTCTCTATGCATACCAGATATTCCTGCGGAAATTTGAGTTCCGGAATTCTGGGACTGTATTTGGTTAATGGCCAAGTAGTATGGCGGATCAAAACTTCCGTTTCCGTTTCCGTTTGCAGCACGAGGTGGGGCAGTTAGAGCCCAGTCTGTCCAGGGCTGAGAGAAGGTGATTGTGGTAATGATTAAAGAGTCCTTGCGAACAACGCTAGCGCCTTAATGCTTTGGTGATGATTAATTAATGAGGAGGAAGAAGAATGACAGAACTTGACTCTTTCCATACCCGCTATAATTGTATAAGCAATAACAATGAATGTACTTATCTTGAAATTCTCCTTCCTTTTGTTTATCCGCTTCTCTGCGTGTGTCAGTCTTGTTCTGCCCATGTAACCTTGATAACTCTTGGCCTGTGTTGACTTCACGTCGTCCTCTCCAACGTCTTCAACCTATGGCTGATCCCTCGTTGCCCCCACGGGCCACGGCAACGTTAGGCTCGCCGTGAGGAGCAAAGACCGAAATCAGACAACGAAAAAGAGAAGAAAAAGATTTCGGGTTTTTTTTCATGTGTGGGCTCATTTCTGCGACTAGTATAGTTAATCTATTGTAATATCGCCCGGGTGTTTGCTGTATGACCTGCAGCACTGCATTTGTTTTTGCTACATTCGCTATTGAGTGAACGATATGCTTATTAAATTTTATGCGTGCTTGTGTGTATTGAGGTTTACCCTTCCTTCAAAGCTTGATCTACTTTACCCACTTATTCCTCGTTGCCAGTACTATCCCATATTATAGTCGTCCCTGGCGAGGACTTATTCGTATCTCTGACCAATACACTTAAGCTATAGGAGGGACATTTGCACTGGCAAGAGGCTTCAGAGGGTAAATATAGAATTCAGCATGAAGGAAGGGTAAATGGAGGGGCCTGAGAATAAACCCATGTTAAAGTCACTTGACATCGCTTGATTCTACTAAGATTCGAACCCACGACCACTCGCTTGTCAAAGCAAACTCGGTAACCTTGCTGCTACGGAGCCCCCCAATTTTCGGGTTAGTAATATCACGAGGATTCAATGTCTGCCCATCTCCTATGCTACTACCAACTAACTACTCGCTAGGAGGGACGCTACTCATCTCCATGTCCCATGTCACCACGGTCGGCAATCCACCGCTGTTCAACCACCTATGCTCCTTAAAAGCCACAGCCGCTTCTTTACCTGCCATCTTTGCAGTATTGTAGCTGTTGGCGTTATTTTTCGAATATTTTGTGCGGAATATTCAAGAGCAATATTATCGCTCAGAACTATCGAAAACTACTTGAACTTCCGAAAAATAGAGCAGATGCGATATAATGGGGACTGGTACTCGCTCGTATTATTTCCGGTGGCAGTAATTGCTTATTTGTAGCGGTAGTCAACCGATTTGTCGGTATGCTCTTCAGACAGTGGTCAAATTGAAACAATTCTGTAACTAAGAAATTATGAAAGGATGAGGTGGATCATGCAGAACTTCACTGGGAGCAGCCACGTTGCCAGGGGAGGTCCTGGGGCCTTCGACCCTCGAAAACGGATGGAGTATGATACGCTCGGCCGTCAACGAGACCGGTCAATGAGGCAACCACGGTGCAAGGAGTGGAAACATCGAGTGCACGAAATGATTGGTTTGACGGGGAATGCCAACAAGCGATAGAATTGTAGGAAAAAAGAGCTTGAGAAAACTATCTAATCATATCCACGAGAGAGAATTTGGCCAAGAATCGACGAGCGCGGAATGAGTTGACCATGATCTTAAGGAGGAAAAAGCGCCAGAAGGAGAGCAGAGATCGTGAGGAGCTGGAACAACTATTCTGGGCTAATGACGCGCGCACGTTTTACGAAGAGATGAACCAAACTCGTAAGGGCTACACACCTAAACCTGACATGTGTAGGGACGAGGGAGGGGATCTAATCACAAACGAGTACGAGATGTTCGATAAGTGGAAGCACTATTTCGATGAGCACCTCAACGGCGACATAGCAATAGGAGACGCAACGGAAGGTAACCTCGGAGTGCCTACAAACGACAACAGCGTGCCGGCTCCCGATCTCGAAGAGCCGGCGAGAAATTCGTCAGCTGAAGAATAGGATTATCGGTCCGATTAGCGCTTTGTACATCGTCAGCTTTGTGCGGCGTATGCTCCTTGATCAAAGCGTCTTGCGGAGAGAAAAGTAGGCTCGTTGCAAGAGTGCCAGAAGCTATGCAGTTTTCAAAAACCCTGTAAAACATTCGTCTCACCAGCAAACTAATTAGCATAAATCATATTGTACGCAAACTTATGAAAACCATTAGAAAGTTACTTATGTTACATGAACACTTAGTTAAACTACTTAATTAGTTAATTCGAAAGAATATTCTGTAACATAAGCATTAAATATATTTCTTAAACAAAAAGTTTTCTGCATACCAACTTGGCCTCCCTCCAGAGGCGAGTGAACCTCTTAAGTTTAAAACTTCTCTAATAAAAAAATGACGAACGAAAATCCTGGCTACGTCACTGACTGGGAGATATGTATATATGCCGTGTAAAGTCATAAGAGCAAACTGTCACTGAAGCAAGATATTAACGAAGTTGATAACCCTCTGTGAGGATGGTATTGAATCGAAAAAATCCTCATACCATGGCCATATCCCTTTAAGCCCGAGCCCACACAATTGTGTAGGTGAGACATGAGTACTTTCCCTTTCCTTTCTAAACGTCGTACTTTTACATATATGGCACCAATCTCTTGTGTAAACATCGTAACTCGTAGAAAAAATAGAAAATAGCTGAAAAGAAGTTTTCTGTTGTACTTGGATTAATTATTGTCTAGTCTTCAAAATCTTGTGAAAACAGCAAAAAGTTTTATCTGTCGTATTTTCTTATTGGATCCGTTCTTCGAAATTACTTGGATAAAAAATTATTGGTAATAAGTATTTCTAATTGATGTAATTAAAAATTTAGGGAAAAAAAACTTTTACAACAACACAATTGTGTAGGTTCGGCCTTATTGTACACCTAGTTTTACCTTTACGTTCCCGCCGGGACTTCAATAATTAGTGTACTTGCCGTTCCACTTTTGGCTCTATCGTTACTATTTTTGGTTCGATTTTTATACAACTTGTCTTCAAAGAACCACCTTGGATTGACCTTCAATGAAAACATATATTAGCAAATTTTGGATCCATTTTCCCGGAGATATTCCAGATCGCAATGGGATTATTTTTTCACGTCATAAGTAACAGATGAAATAAAACGAAATCTGCTGCTGCCATCTCATTTTGGGTCAGTAAGAATGAATACATTATACTGTAGAGCAATCGTTCATGCTCCACACTACGGAACTTCCGTTTAGAGTACTACCGGAACCTAAAACTGGTCATTTATAAATTGTAAAATAATAAAGAAGTGCGGCAAATGATGTATTCAACTACGGGATTTTCTAAGACAAATTCTTGGATCAACATTTGAATGTTTTCAAGCCGACCTGGACGTTCCGGTATATCTATTGTATTAAGGTTAGTAAAAACTTAACTTGTAAAAAGTTGCATGTATTTCCATAGCTAGGTAACGACCGTTCAGAAGCTAAAGTCTATGAGCCTCGAAGCGATGATCTCGCTCTAAACTAAACGGGGTCAACCCTATTCAATTCTGTGGACTTCTTTACACAAAATAATTAGGTTTTTATGTTTTGTTTTTTCAAAGCCTGGCTTGATATAGTCCAAAAAGGGTAAAAAATGTTAAAAATAGGGGAAAATGAGCAAAATGGGGCACTTCCCGATGACAAACAGGAAAGCGGTGGGCACCATGCGATTCTCCGGAAAATTTTACTTAAGATCGCCAAAATTTTATCAGCCTGCAGGCCATATCTTAATTGCGTCCGTTTTTTCGGCACGGCCGAACCCACACAATTGTGTAGGTTGCTGAATTTAGCAAACATTTATTGCAATGTGCAGAATACACTGGTTTTAATATCTCGAGAGATAAAAAAAATTTATATTGATCCAAAAACCAAAAATAACGTAACTAAAACCCTTCGTGCTTAAAGGGATATATTATGTACTATGACCATATTTTAGGAAGTGGGAATGATGGTATATTGAGGACAGTCCTTCGCTATCGCTTGAATCAGCCAGAGAATCGAATCGCCAGAGAATGTTTTTACTTGAAGAGCTATACTCTAAAAAGATTTAGTTAGAAGTGGAATTCCAGTTGAAGTCTGCCAGGTTTGGGCAATGGACAGAACAAAATGCATATCGAGGCTATAAAGCTTTTCGAGAGATCCACTGAGTCCAACCGCACCGACAGCAGCAAGAATGGAGAGGAGCAGGCCAGCGTTGAGCTGCCACCGGCCGACTTGATGGATTCTCCGACAGTAGCTCAACACCATTAGGAGGATCTTTGGGAGATAAACAGCGTCATTCATGATAATTTTATATCGTTAGTTGAATACCGTTAACGCGATTAGTCACAAGACATGCAAATCACTGTAATAAAGCCGACACGAATGCACTAACGAGTGTAAAGTGTCGTAAATAAAAAACAACAATAACAACAACTGTAAGGAGGGAAATGAGAAAATAACAATAATAATTATAATTAATTACATCCAAAACAGTACAATAGAGGTGACAGTAACAAAAATGATAGCAATATTGAAGATGATTATAATTGTAACACCAGTAGCATAATAATAATAATAATAATGAAGTGGTGCGCAACCCTGGTTGTCGTGCGCAGACAGAGAAGGTGGAACGCTCGCCGTGTGGTTTCCGGCTACCTAATCATGCAGTTCGGCGCCGGTTTTTCGGAGGGCGTGGCTGCGGGGTCTGAGCACACCGGGAGAGAGTTATTTTCTCTGCTGGCTTAGCACAGAGAGAGACTCAATCGGTCTGTTTACACAATCTGCAGTTATTTCTGCAGTCATGAGTTGGCACAATGGCATGTTTCAAATGAGATGACCAATATCTGATCATTGCTTTATATATTTTGATCATTTGGGTATCTCCTTTAACGCTGCAACATTTCGCAATCCGAGATTTTCCGACTGGCAACTCTTTAAGGAGGAACTGGCGACGAAATTTCAAGGATTCTAACCGACGATTGAGTCATCGATCGACTTGGATGTGGCTGTAGATGATGTCACAACATCTTTTATTGCTGAAGCTTTTGAAGTAGCCTGCCCGTTAAAAACTATAAAAACTACTAGAGGAACACCATGGCGGAACTCTCATCTCGCGGAACTAAAGAAACGATGCAGGAGAGCCTGGAATAGACGTCGTAGGAATGGCGTGGAGCCTTTCAAGCAGGCCCGGAAAGCCTATGCAAAGGCTCTACGATCTTCAGCACGCACGAACTGGCACAGGTTCTGCAGCAACATTTCCAGTTTCGGCGAGGCAAGTAGACTTAATACAATACAGCAGTCGTGCGCTAATTGCACGTCCTCTAATCGCACCGTCTTTTAATTGCACGTCCGCTAACTGCACGATCGTGCAATTAAAAAGCAGTTATCTGTCAAACTACACGTGGTTTCCCAGGTGGTTGCTATAAACAAAAATGCAGCGTTGCCGAATGCAAACTCTCTATCTCTGCATTACATAGATACATTACAAACAAATTCATGCAAATTTGGCTAAACTTTGACAAATTGAACACATTTTCATTAAGCTTTTAGTTCGTTTGTAAAAATTTAAATGTTTTTCCCAAAATTTAGCGTACGTGTGAATGCATGTGAAGAGTTCTTTACAGTGATAACGCATCACGTTTTACAATAAATATTGGCAACCATCGTGCAATTAAACAACGAAGTTCGCTAATCGCATCGCCTCTTTCGTGCAATTAGCGAACGAGTGCTGTACTGGCAAAATCGTAAGATTATCAGGTTAATAACATTCGAAGTTCGAACGGCGAATGCTGTTCGAATGACAATGAAATCCTGGAATGTCTGTTTTATAGTCACTTTCCAGGCTGTGTGAAAGCTGAAGTTCGAAACGATCCAGAAATCATTTTAGGTGGCTTAGACTCATGGGCTTTTGCTCAAAGACTTGTCACAACTGAAGCGATTGAGTGGGCCGTGAACAGCTTCTCGCCATACAAATCTCCTGGAAGCTGAAACAGATGGAATATACCCTATTCTACTGCAGAAAGGATTCAAGTGCTTCAAACACATTCTGAGAAGGATGTTTGTGTGTAGTATTGCTATTGGGTACATCCCAACTCAATGGCGTGAAATAGCCATTAAGTTTATTCCTAAAGGTGGACGCGCGATATACGAACAAGTCTAACGTCTTTCTTGCTTAAATCACTTGAGCGGATTGTTGATCACCACATCCGCGAAACAAGTTTAGTAGAAGTTCCTCTTCATTCAGCGCAACGTGCTTATCAAAGTGGCAAGTCTACAACCACTTTATTACATGATGTGGTGGATAAAATTTAGGTTGCTTTTTCACAAAAGGAATCTTGCTTAGGAACTTTTTTGGATATTGAAGGCGCGTTTGATAACGTATCTTTCGCTTCCATTTGGAGGCTGCTCGTTATCATAATGTGCCTTCAATAATCATAAAGTGGATAGAACAAATGCTTAGTAACCGATTGCTTTTTTCGTCCTTACGGCACGCAAGCATTTGGAAGCAAAGTGTTTGTGGATGTCCACAAGGTGGCGTTCTCTCGCCTCTTTTATGGAACCTTATGGCGGATGGCCTACTGAGGGAACTCAATGGTCTAGGCTATCCGTCATACGGTTTTGCGGATGACTATCTCATCCTAGTAGTTTTTTCCGTGTTGGGTATTTTTATCACTACGACCATTTGTTTGATCTATTGTGATATATCCCCCATTTTATTATAGCTATGTTGTCAAGATGACGTACCACTATCAGAAGTGATCGTCATTGTTTGACTAATAGCATTTGTCCAGCCCGGTGATGCACTTCGGATGAAGTGCACTACTGCGCTGGGAGTTGTTCTCCAAATATCAGAGGGTTCTAACCGCCCTCTTTCGAAGAACCTTAATCTTTTATTGAGAATTGCCGGACATCGGCATAACAGGTGTTCCGAGTCTTCTTTTTCTATGCCACAGAAGCGACATATATCATCTTGAAGTTTTCCCATTAGCTTCAGATGATATCGGCTCGGACAATGTCCTGTTATAAGACCAGTATAAATGCTAAGATCTTTCTTCGAAAGCTCCAGGATTTTGCGAGTCATAGAAACGTTTGGAGAGATAAACCGTTTCGACTGCCTAGCATTGAAAGTGTTTGTTTCCACTTTCGTACATTCCCATGATTTAAGCTCCATTTTTAAAGCAGAAGCAGATAATCCACAGAAGGGCTCAGGTCCTACAAATTGATGAGATGATCCGAGTCTTGCAAGCGCATCAGCTCTTTCATTTCCATCGATTCCACAGTGACCTGGGACCCAGTACAGGATGACTAGGTTACGACAAGACAATTTTTGGAGTGATTGAATGCATTCCCAGACAAGTTTTGATGTGCATTTCGTCCCAAAAGAAGTCGGGTGGCGGAGTCCTCATAGCTTTGTCGTCTAATTTCAATTCTGAAATTATAACGACAACAAAATTTAAAGAACTCGAGCATGTCTGGGTAAAATCACATTTAGCAGGAGAAACACATGTATTCGCCTCGGTGTATTTTCCTCCAGACCAAGCTCATAAAACAACTTACGAAGCATTTTTCCAAATTGCCGAACACATTCTATCACAACTGCCTCCCGAGGTTAAAGTTCACATTTATGGAGACTTCAATCAACGCCATGCTGACTTCATTCCAGACTCTGAAAATGAATGCATCTTACTCCCAATCGTTGGGGAGAATGAAACACTGCAGTTTATTTTCGACAAAACTGCCAATTTAGGGCTGAACCAAATTAACCATATTAAAAACCAACAAAATTGCTATCTAGATTTTTTGCTTACGAACATTTATGAAGACTTCTGCGTGACTGAATCATTAAATCCACTATGGAAAAATGAGGCGTTTCACACAGCAATTGAATATTCTTTATTTATACACAAATACCATAGACCCAACGATTGCGAGTTCGAAGAAGTTTTTGAATACGAAAAGGCAAACTATGAAAACATTAGACGTAGATTAAACTGTGTTAATTGGCAACTTATTCTCAAGAATGAAGAAAATGTCGAAGTTGCTGTAGACACATTCTATAAAATTTTATTAGAAGTAATGATACAGAACATACCGTTAAAGAAAAGAAGACGTCACAAAAATACAAAAAGTCCAGTCTGGTATAACAGTAAGATTAAGAACTTGAAAAATCGCAAACAAAAGGCCCATAAAAATTATAAAAAACATGCCAGTACTGAAAATTTAGCAAGATATTTGGACGTATGCAACCAGCTAAATTTTGCAATCAGCAATGCGTTTGAAGAGTACAATTCAAAAATTGAACTTGAAATAAAGTCCAGTCCTAAAAACTTCTTTAATTACGTGAAAACTAAACTAAAATCTGACAATTTTCCATCCATAATGCATCTTGATGAAAATGTTGGGGATAGCCCGGAAAATATTTGTAAGCTTTTTGCAAATTTTTTTCAAGAAATCTATACAACATTTTCTGAAGAAGATCGCGATCGCGACTATTTTGCATTTTTTCCGGATTCTTCAATGGATATTGGCGTTAACCAACTTCAGGCTCAGGATGTTTTGCTGGCTTTGAAAAATGTGGATGCCTCAAAAGGTCCTGGGCCTGACGGAATCCCTCCAGTATTCATAAAAAATCTTGCAATAGAGCTCACTGCTCCTCTGTTTTGGCTTTTTAACTTATCACTAAAATCCGGAATCTTTCCAAAAATATGGAAAAGCTCATTGCTGGTGCCTATCTTTAAATCGGGCCGGAAATCTGACGTACGTAATTATCGTGGTATTGCCATTATCTCTTGCATTCCAAAACTTTTCGAAGCTATTATCAATGAAAAACTATTCCTTCAAATTAAAAACAGAATTACAGAAATGCAACACGGTTTCTTCAAAGGACGTTCGACTACGACAAATTTACTGGAATTTATAGACCACTCACTGAATGCAATGGATAATGGAAACCATGTAGAAGCACTCTATACGGACTTTAGCAAGGCATTTGATCGCATTGACATACCAATGCTGCTTTTCAAATTGCAAAAAATTGGAATTGAGCCAGGGCTCCTGAAATGGCTTGAATCGTATTTAACTAATCGCCAACAAATAATTAAATTTAACGGAAAGACCTCGAATCCAATTCAAGTCACTTCTGGTGTTCCTCAAGGCTCTCATTTGGGACCTCTTCTTTTTATCTTGTATGTAAACGACATTTCCTTCATTCTCAAGGAACTTAAAGTGCTAATATATGCCGACGATATGAAGCTCTTTTTGGAAATAAGAAATGAAGAAGACATCAATGTATTCCAGAACGAAATACACATATTCTACATATGGTGTAAAAAAAGCTTATTAGAACTTAATGTAAAAAAGTGCACCCTATTATCATTTAGCAGAAAAAGAATTACACCGGAAATATCAATCATATTAGGAAATCAAATAGTAGAAAAATGTGAAAAAGTTAGGGATTTAGGAATTATCTTAGACTCCAAACTAACTTTCATCGACCATTATAACACAATAATACACAGAGCAAACAACATGCTAGGTTTTATTAAACGCTTTAGCTATAATTTTTCAGATCCATACACCATCAAAACACTATATATTGCTTATGTGAGGTCAATACTGGAATACTGCAGTATTGTATGGTCTCCGTTTTCAATAACGCACGAAGAAAGAATAGAATCAGTACAAAAACAATTTCTCTTATATGCTCTTCGTAAATTAGGTTCGACAGCATTTCCTCTTCCATCATACGAAGCACGCTGCATGCTTATAAATATACAATCATTAAAAGAGCGTCGTATTTATGCAATGGTCTCATTTGTAAACGATATCGTTTCGCACCGTATTGACTCAGCAACACTTTTATCAAAACTGAACTTTTATACACCTACCCGGCAACTTCGTAATCGAAATCTATTTGCCATAAGCCATTATCGTACTAATTATGCAAAATTCGGTCCACTAAATCGTATGATGGCAGCGTACAATCAATACTGCGAAACCATTGACTTTACAATGTCTCGGCATAGAC
The DNA here is from genome assembly GCF_943734655.1 of Sabethes cyaneus. NCBI lineage: Eukaryota > Metazoa > Arthropoda > Insecta > Diptera > Culicidae > Sabethes > Sabethes cyaneus. The sequence goes on from NC_071355.1 coordinate 129,000,308, forward strand.
TTAAACATCACTTTAATTCAATACGTAATCATAACGCGTAGATAACGAAAAAAAGGAATAAGAACACTTTTTAATCACCATCACTGTATATGCATTATACTAGTCTACAACGGTTGACAAAATAAATAAAAATAAAGCCCGATTATTTATTTGGAAAACATAAAAAGGTTCCTAATTTGATGTTTTGGAACCGGGGATACTATTAGATGGATGGATAGATGGATGGATGGATTGTTTAATGCCATTTTACCATTTGTTCGAAATTGGAAGTTTGACGCCGTTTTCATATGCAAGATGGCGGTTTACAATTTAAGTTATTTTGGTAATTTTGCATGAAATCCTATACAGTAATGACATTTTTGGAATGGGAAAATTGTCAGAGTTAAAAAATCAACATGAGACGCCATTTTGAAATCCAAGATGGCGGACTATTGATTAGCATTTTGCATGAAAGCCCTTGCAATATATGCTTTTTTAGAATGGGAGTGACGGCTAGAAGTCGAAAATCGATGTTTGACGCCATTTTGAAATCCAAGATGGTGGACTATTGATTAGCGTTTTGCATGAAAACCCTAGCAATACATACTTTTTTAGAATGCGGTTGACGGCTAGAAGTCGAAAATCGATGTTTGACGCCGTTTTGAAACCCAAGATGGCGGACTATTGATTAGCATTTTGCATGAAAACCCTTGCAATATATACTTTTTTGGAATGCCGTTGACGACTAGAAGTCGAAAATCGATGTTTGACGCCATTTTGAAATCCAAGATGGCGGACTATTGATTAGCATTTTGCATGAAAACTCTTGAAATATATACTTTTTTGGAATGCGGTTGACGGCTAGAAGTCGAAAATCGATGTTTGACGCCATTTTGAAATCCAAGATGGCGGACTATTGATTAGCATTTTGCATGAAAACCCTTGCAATATATGCTTTTTTGGAATGCCGTTGACGACTAGAAGTCGAAAATCGATGTTAGACGCCATTTTGAAATCCAAGATGGCGGACTATTGATTAGCATTTTGTATGAAAACCCTTGCAATATATACTTTTTTGGAATGCCGTTGACGACTAGAAGTCGGAAATCGATGTTTGACGCCATTTTGAAATTTAAGATGGCGGACTATTATTTAGCATTTTGCATGAAACCCTTGCAATATAAACTTTGTTGAAAAACGAGTGACGGCTAGAAGTGAAAAACTATGTTTGACTCGACTTGAATGCTCGATTGGAATTTTCGATTGGACTGCTCGACTCGACTACTCGACTGGACTGTGTGACTCGACTGCTCGACTCGAACTGCTCGACTTGACTGCTCGAGTTGACTGCTCGAGTCGAGTGTTCGACTGGACTGCTCGACTTCATTACTGGACTTTACTACTTATCTGGACTGCTCGAGCTCAGCAGTTTAAATTCTGTTTACCTCGAACAATATCAAGTTTTTGTCTTGAAAATATGTATCTATACATATACAGTCGGATTTAGAATTTGGCAACAAATGCGTGTCACCCATGTTGCCAAAATCGAATATAGGGCAACAACGTCAACAAAAATATTGTTCGAAATGTACCATACCCACACATTTTTTGACGTAGGACTACGTCTTTCAGAAAGGTAGCTGTGATAAGAGTCGTTCCAAAAAATCTATTTCTTAAAGTCGTCAGGTTTCGAACGTTTATAACTTGGTGATTTCCTAATTAAATCGAATAGTCAAGCCGAGTAGTTAAATAGAGCAGTTTAGTCTAGCAGTCGTGTCGAGTAGTTGAATCGAACAGTCCAGTCGAGTCGAATAATCGAGTCGAGCAGCCCAGTCGAGCAGTCGAGTCGAGTCAAACATCGATTTTCCACTTCTAGCTATCACTCGGATTCTAAAAAAGTATATACAGTGGGATTTCGAATTTGGCATGATTCGATTTTGGCAACAAAAGTATCCATTGTTGGCAATACAAAATATTTTACTTCCAAAAATACCCAGGTAACCAATAAGCATTAAAATAAGCAGTAGATCAGTCGTTTATTAGTATCCCTGGCGTTTTATACTGCAGGTTGTTGTTTTTCAGCTTTTTGACTGCATAACTGTTGTAAATTGGCATGCACAATTCTATTTAAATTCTTCTTGTTGGTAACTAGCTGCAAAAAAGCATTGTCAGCACTATAAGAGGGCTAGCAGTAAAGTAGCCGCATATTTTGCCAAAGCAACTTCCATTTAAAGCAACTTAAATGCTTATCGGCTTGCTTTTAAATTGCATTGGAAATGCTTATTGGTTACCTGGGTATGCTTAAATATCAGTCAATTTCCGCATACATACTTTAAATGACGAAAAAGTTTTCGTATAAAGTTCGAAAACAGACACTGAGGAAGCCTGCAAGTCGTAGGCGAAATACGTATCTGTCGTAAATAAAATATACATAGTAGAATTAAATTGGATATGTTTTCTTCTTTTTTAATTTTAGAAAAAGTATTGTCCAAAGTGTGTTCATGAACAAAAGTTTGCGGTTATAGAATGTTTCGAACAATGATATTTTTATTGCCGTAAGAGTACGTCTTACCGCAGGTCGCCAAAAACTTACTTGCACCGCATGGATAAAAAGTTGCAATCGTTGATTAATAACATATAGTCAATTTCTAACTTTTCTTTTTCATTTTCATTTTTCAAAATGCTAAACAATAGTTCGTCATCTTTCGACACATCGATTTTTGACTTCTAGCCGTCAACCGCATTCCAAAAAACTGTATATTGCAAGGGTTTTCATGCAAAATGCTAATCAATAGTCCGCCATCTTGGATTTCAAAATGGCTTCAAACATCGATTTTCGATTTCTAGCCGTTAACCGCATTCCAAAAAAGTATATATTGCAAGGGTTTTCATGCAAAATACTAATCAATAGTCCGCCATCTTGGATTTCAAAATGGCGTCTAACATCGATTTTCGACTTCTAGCCTCATTCTAAAAAAGCATATATTGCAAGGGTTTTCATGCAAAATGCCAATCAATAGGTCACCATCTTGGATTTCAAAATGGCGTCAAACATCGATTTTCGACTTCTAGCCGTCACTCCCATTCTAAAAAAGCATATATTGCAAGGGTTTTCATGCAAAATGCTAATCAACAGTCCGCCATCTTGGATTTCAAAACAGCGTCAAACATCAATTTTCGACTTCTAACCGTCAACCGCCTTCTAAAAAGTATATATTGCTAGGGTTTTCATGCAAAACGCTAATCAATAGTCCACCATCTTGGATTTCAAAATGGCGTCAAACATCGATTTTCGACTTCTAGCCGTCACTCCCATTCTGAAAAAGCATATATTGCAAGGGCTTTCATGCAAAAGTAGACACATAGTAGAATTAAATTCGATAAGTTTTCTTATTTTTTATTTTTAGGTTAAGGGTTTTCATACAAAATGCTAATCAATAGTCCGCCATCTTGGATTTCAAAATGGCGTCAAACATCGATTTTCGACTTCTAGCCGTCAACCGCATTCCAAAAAAGTATATATTTCAAGAGTTTTCATACAAAATGCTAATCAATAGTCCGCCATCTTGGACTTCAAAATGGCGTCAAACATCGATTTTCATCTTGTAACCGTCAACCGCATTCCAAAAAAGCATATATTGCAAGGGTTTTCATGCAAAATGCTAATCAATAGTCCGCCATCTTGGTTCCCGGTTCAAGAGGTTGTGTCAACTGCAGACGAGGGATTTGCGGTTGCCAAAGTGGGTGGAGTGTTCTACTGCAGCTGTTATGCTCCGCCGAGTTGGTCGATCGAGCAGTTTACGCGGATTGTAGACCAAGTATCAGTTGCGCTGACTGGTCTAAGGCCGGTGGTTGTGGCGGGCGACTTCAACGCTTGGGCGGTTGAGTGGGGAAGTCGTCGCTCGAACCATAGGGGTCGGATTCTGCTTGAGGCTCTGGCAAAGCTCAACGTAGACCTGGCCAACGTCGGCACCACAAGTACCTTCAGCAGGAATGGTGCAGAGTCTATTATCGACGTGACATTCGGCAGCCCTGGTCTGATAGGAGACTGGAGGGTAGACAATGGCTACACTCACAGTGACCATCAGGCGGTCCGCTATGGTGTTGGTCAGATAACGAGGCGGCGGGTAGAGCCAACACTCCAACCACCCGTGGGTGGAAGACATCATACTTCGATCCTGAAGTATTTGTGGAAGCGATCCGAAGAGAGTGCGGTGATCGCGATATGCCCGATCCGAACGCTGATTATTTGGTTGAGGTGCTGTCGCGAGCGTGTGACGCCACCATGCCTAGGAAAAGCCGACCTAGGTATGGTAGGTCACCGGTTTACTGGTGGACAGAAGAAATTGCGGAACTCCGCGGAGCCTGCTTTCGTGCAAGGAGAATTATGCAAAGAGCTCGTTCGGACGAGGGCAGAGCAGAATGTCGAGTAGCACTAGTTGCTGCACGCGCAGCGCTTAAGAGTGGGATAATAGCTAGCAAGCGAGCCTGCTTTGAAAGGTTATGTGCCAAAGCCAATGCGAACCCGTGGGGTGATGCCTACAGGATCGTAATGGCAAAGGCCAAGGGCGTGATGGCACCCGCAGAGAGATCGCCAGAGATGCTGGAGCGGATCATTGAGGGCCTCTTTCCGCGCCACGAGCCAAGGCCCTGGCCTCAGGCCGCTGAGTCGTCCCACGGCCGACGTTCCAGTATCTCAGACCATAGCGTAGGATGGTCGGTCTCCGGGCCGAACATCCAAAGTAACGTGGGCGACGGTGGTTTGGAGGTCGGGGAGGAAGTGACGGTTACGAACGAGGAACTCATTGAGATCGCTAAATCCCTAAAGGTGAGCAAGGCACCGGGACCAGACGGAATCCCGAATATGGCCCTTAAAGCGGCTATTCTGGAGGCTCCCGAATTATTCGGGGCAGTAATGAGTAGATGCCTGGAAGCTGGCAACTTCCCGGACAGATGGAAACGACAGAATCTGGTCCTATTGCCGAAGCCGGGAAAACCTCCGGGTATCCCCTCGTCATATAGGCCGATCTGTCTGCTCGATACTGCCGGCAAGGTGCTGGAAAGGGTTATCCTTAACAGACTCGTACAGTACACTGAGGGTACAAACGGTCTGTCAAGGAACCTGTCGCGGGCGCGCGAAAAGGCAAATCTACGGTGGATGCCATCTTGTCTGTCACTAAGACAGCCGAGGTGGCAATCCAGCCCAAGAGGACAGGTATTCGTTATTGCGCAGTTGTCACGCTCGACGTGAGAAATGCGTTTAATAGCGCTAGCTGGGACTCCATAGCCAACTCGCTTCGGAACGTCCAAGTGCCGGTGTCGCTGTACAGGATCCTGGAAAATTATTTCCAGAATCGTGTGCTATGCTACAACACGGAGGAGGGTCAGAAGTGCGTTCCAATCACCGCAGGGGTTCCGCAAGGTTCCATACTGGGCCCGGTGTTGTGGAACGTCATGTATGACGAGGTGTTGAAGCTAAAGTTCCCGGTAGGGGTGGTGATTGTCGGCTTTGCGGATGACATCACCCTGGAAGTCTATGGTGAATCTATCAGAGAGGTAGAGTTGACGGCTGCCCACTCTATAAGCATTGTTGAAGATTGGATGCGATCCAGGAAACTGGAGCTAGCGCATCATAAAACGGAGGTTATCGTGGTGAACAACCGCAAGTCGGTACAGCAAGCAAAGATCAGCGTCGGGGACTGCACTATTTCGTCAACGCGGTCCTTAAAACTTCTGGGAGTCATGGTCGACGACAAGCTCAAGTTCGGGAGCCACGTCGACTATGCCTGCAAGAAGGCTTCCACAGCTATTTCGGCATTGTCTCGTATGATGTCTAATAGCTCTGCGGTATATGGCAGCAAACGAAGGCTATTAGCCAACGTGGTCCAGTCTATACTTAGGTATGGCGGACCGGTGTGGTCATCGGCGTTAGGTACCAAAAGCTATCTAGCCAAGCTGGAAAGCACCTATCGTCTCATGTGCTTGAGAGTGGCGAGTGCGTATCGCACAGTTTCACATGACGCAATCTGCGTCCTAGCAGGTATGATGCCTATTGGCATTATCATCAGCGAAGACGTAGAGTGCTTCAACCAACGAGGAACTAGAGGCATACGGAGTACCACAAGATCGGCCTCGATGACCACATGGCAGCGGGCATGGTCTAATTCCACAAAAGGTCGGTGGATACACCGACTTATCCCGGAACTATCTGGGTGGGTCAACAGGCGCCACGGCGAAGTCAACTTCCACCTGACACAGATTCTGTCAGGGCATGGTTGCTTCAGACAGTATCTGCATAAGTTTGGGCATGCGGAGTCCCCCGCGTGTCCCGAATGCGTGGATGTTGAGGAAACGGCAGAACATGCTTTCTTCATATGCCCTCGTTTCGCGGGCGCGAGAAGCAGCATGATGGCAGTGAGCGGACAGGACACTACCCCGGATAACTTAGTCCAAAAGATGTGTTCCAGCTCGGACATCTGGGGAGCGGTCAATGCGGCTGCAACCCAGATTGTACTCGAGCTACAAAACCACTGGAGAGCCGATCAACGGCGAATAAACAGCCTAACTACCATAGTCCAGTAGTTATCTAAGCGAGTGCATTAAGCACAATAGCCCCTCCCTGAAGTAATACCGATAAGGTGGTGCCAGGGGGGATTGAGGCTGGAGACTCGAGTAGGGTTTTAGTGGGTCGGGATCCTCACGCCCCATTAGGGGGGTCGGGATACCTAAACCCCACTCCCTGAGGTATCTTCTCAGGTGTCTGATAGTACCGTATCTTCTAAGGCGCTCAGCAGATTTCCCAACTCGTAAAAAAAAAAAAAAAAAAAAAAAGGTGACTGTTTTTCGCCAGAAATAGTTAGTCGGTTTTTTGTCGTTGATGGAGACGGCAGTACTTTGGTTTTCGTCGCTGACTATGGTGTTTTGCCGGTGATGCTAGATAGCCCTCCCTAGCCTTTCTACTGCCACAATAATCATTATTTAATTTCTCAGGAACATCTATAATTAACTTGACTATATTTTTAAATATCCGTTCCGTATTCCTCAAAATCCTTATTTGCCAGTAAAATTCACAACGTATTGCGTAGAATAATTATATTTTCTTTCCTTGGGTGCGTAAATACTTGTAAGCGTCATTTATGTTTTGCCTTTCTACTATATAAATATATAGTATAAAGGTATAGAAATTACTCGAAAAACCGGAAATGGAAAGAAGGTCCTGCGGGCCGAATGTCATATACCATTCGACTCAGTTTCGAAAACTGAGCATTTTCTGTGTGTGTGTATGTATGTGTGTGTGTATGTGTGTGTGTGTATGTGACGCTTTTCAATCTCACTCACTTTTCTCGGAGATGGCTGTACCGATTTTTATGATCTTAGTGTCAAATGAAAGGTCTAGGTGTCCCATAGGTCGCTATTGAATTTCATACTGATCGGACTTTTAGTTCAAAAGTTATGTATAAAAATACGAAAAATATGGGGCTTGATTATCTCATAGGTCCTTCAACCGATTTGAACCAAATTGATTGCATATGAAAGAGGAGCCTTACAAACCCTTAACTTCCGAATTTCATGACGATTAGTCTTATAGTTTGAAAGTTACATAAAGAAATGTGAAAAAATTGTTTTTCAAACATATTTTTGTAACATATAAGCATTAATTCAATGTAAAGCATCACACGATTTATTATCATTTGAAAACTACTGTTGAGATCTATCAAACGAAACCGAGTTATTGAAAATCGGACGGTTCATTCAAAAGTTATTCAAACTTTAACACTTAAGCACCGTATATTAAACCGTTAAAACGTGTAAAATCAAAACATATCAATCAAATGTTGATTGTATTCAATGTGTGTGTGATGTATGTGTGTATGTATGTATGAATGTATGTATGTATGTATGTATGTATGTATGTATGTATGTATGTATGTATGTATGTATGTATGTATGTATGTGTGTATGTATGTGTGTATGTATGTATATGTGTTTGTGATGACAATTTGCAATTTTGAAATTTGCATTGAAATTCAAGGAGAGTGTGAAACATGTCAATTGTCTGAAGTTTTTGAAGCCTCTTAGTGGAATGTGGAATACGAACTCTGAAATTAAAGAAAAGAAAAAACTTTTTCCGACTAAATTCCACTAGGGTAGATGATCCATTAGTTGCGCCACTAAGCACAATATACCTTCAGTTTGCTTGTTTATTGAGATATATGCTTCAATTAATGCTTGTGGGATATAAATTTATCAAATACAAGGTATTTGTCACAAGGCAAGACAATTGCTTTCGTTGTACGAGAAGCTTTATAAAGAAAAAATGAATTTTCCTATTCAGTTATATTGTACCAACAGTTGCGCTAATGTTTCCTTAATTAAGTTTGATGTTCCTTTAATTGTGTTATTCCATATACATTGCTAGGTTGCTAAGTGAAAAAACATCGTAGCAAAACTATAGATGAGCGCCTATAGTTGTGCGCTCCAACTGCGCGTTAGATTTTGGAAAATTGGCATTTTAGCAAATAATGCTTTAATTTTAAATGGTGTAGTCTAACTACAAATACTTCTAAAAACCTCTTTTATATAATGAATGTAATTGTTTTATCTAAAATGCTACGGTGACGAAAATATGCATTAATAATGAATAGTAGCGCAACTATTGGTACTACCACAACTACTGGATCAACTACCCTATTTAAAATTTATTCGCGACAGATACGTATACACTTCGAAATAAGACACTGATGAAGCCTGCACGTTGTAGGCGAACTACGCATCTGTCGCAAATAAATATTAAATACAGTAGGATTTCGAATTTGGCAACAAATGCGTGTCGCCTATGTTGCCAAAATCGAAACCGTGCCAAAATCGAGACCCTTTTTGATATGACAAAATTGAATGAAAATTGACTAAATGTTATTAAGCAACGATTGCAACCTTTTTCACAAAATCCGCCAAGACCAATCCATGCGGTGTAAGTAAGTTTTTGGTGACCTACGGTAAGACATAGTCCTACGGCAATAAAAATATTATTGTTCGAAACATTCTATGATCGCAAACTTTTTTTCATGAACACACTTAGGGCAATATTTTTTCGTCATTTAAAGTAATGCAGAAACTGACTGATATTTAAGCATACTTTTGGAAGTAAAATATTTTGTGTTGCCAAAAACGGATACTTTTGTTGCCAAAATCGAACCATGCCAAAACCGAACCATGCCAAATTCGAAATCCCACTGTAGTGGGATTCAATCGGAAAAAGTTTTTTCTTTTCTTTAATTTCAGATTTCGATTGTCATTTTCTTCACTTGCTGTAACTCGCAATTAGACAAGAAAAGCAAAAAGCGAAGAAAAGCAGATAATTTAAGCATTTAGATATAGTGGTGTATACGATTTAATATACTAATGGATTGATTTTTCCAGATAAACTTATATAAATTACAAACAATTTTTGCGCATAGATAGATGCAATAGATGCTGTTTCCAATCAATAAATACTAGAGCTTAGAAATTTTATATAAAAATAGGAGCAAAACATTGTACGGTAGTAATTTTGTACGATTTGTTTTCGTTAGTGACACTTTAAAAGACAGAAATCTTATGCCATGCATCATACTTCAATAAATAAATCGAATTGACAAGCACTGGAAATCACATCGATCATATTTCCCATTCTCAAGCATGTTTATGGCACAGCTTTTGCACTATTCGACCTCATCTTGTTTTCCTAACCCTCTAACGGGATACACTGTAAAAACGATGCGATCAAGCTAATGACTATCTTTTCATGAAAATACATTCAAAAGAAGCTTAAGTTTTGATTTTCATGCAAAAATAATTATCTGAATGAGCGTCAGCTAAAAAATATTTCCATTTCTCTTTTTTTATATCTAATGCTTCAGTTATTTTTTCTAATTCAGATATATTGCAAAATTGAAGCCAAGCAAACTAATAGTAAAATTTTGAGATCAACCATTTTGTTGTAGATATTCTTTTTCTTCAAAATCGAAATATAATAATAATTTTTCTGAGCTCTTGTTTTTCAAAGATGCTAACTTTTGAACGCATGGTATTAATATCAAAATGTCAAAAAATCTGCTATGAACACATATTTCATATTGTCAGTTCAAAACAAGTTTCGTTGAATGTTAAGGCTGTCTGTAGACCCGTTAGAGGGGTAATTTATATATATATATATATATATATATATATATATATATATATATATATATATATATATATATATATATATATATATATATATATATATATATATATATATATATATATATATATATATATATATATATATATATATATATATATATATATATATATCTTATATATAAAAATGGAAGTGAAAAAGTTCGACCGCGCATCACTTGAGAACGGAGCGTCCGATTTGAGCCGTCTTTTCTTTATTGTGTTCGTTTCCACCACCGCTATGTTTTGACGGCGAGAAAAGTTGAAAAATTTACTCGGAAGATAGGAAAACTCGAAAAATTAGTTTTCCATATAAAACCCGCAACGCATTGTATGCACCATGTCGTTGGCTGCTATGATCATCGTACGATTTTTTGTAGCACCGTTGTTGTATTCAAACAAACACGTGGTTACCTTCATTGGAATCGCCACATCTAACAATGCTATTAAACATTTTGGAGGTTTACAATTTCAGAAAATAACCAATCAATAGGTCCAACTTATTAATCAACCTAAACTCAAGCCTAAAGTGTCAGCAATAAAGTTCGTTACTTTCATTCGTTCGTTCATTCATATCAAATTTATGAAACAAACACGAATCATTTTTATTCTTTTTTACATCGGATGCGTAGCGAGAAGATGCAGGTTAACAAAAGGTTTAAGCACTAAATTCACTAAATTGCCACTTCCCAATCGTCAAATGAAGAATACATTTTGCATATGTTAACGGATTATGAGCATATTCGGTTTAACTGAATATCAAGCTAATAAATCAACAGTAAGAGCATATGATTTAGAATTTTAAAAAATATAGTGAACGAAGCAACTATTATACATCGTATTTAAGGGATCAGTCCCGGCGTAGTGGTTAGCATTCACGTCTTTCACGCCGAGGACCCGGGTTCAAATCCCAACCCCGCAGAAGTCACGAATGACCCAAGCTGGTTAAAGTGACTATAATCAAAACAAAAAACAATCGTATTTAACTTTCAGTCGATTTCATTTCGTATTAGACTCTTTAGAAGTGTAAAAAGGTTTATAAAATGACGCTTTTATGTTAAATTGTTTTAGTGCGTGAATTACCAAAGGAACAATACAGCGATCAATTGATTTTGTGGAATAATAAAATTTAGTTTGTTTTGAGAATTGAGAATAACAGTTATCGAGATTCAGCGATGCAATTCCTTTGGGTAATTCTTATCAATAGATTTATGAATCAAAAAAAAAAAATAAAAATCTGATGACTATTGATATTGATATTGATATTGAATTGACATATCAGAATATAAAATTGGCCCTTAAATTATCGAGAAATTCCAAAGTTGCAGCAGACGATATTAGCCGTCGTACCAAATTTTACAACAAATATATTAACATCCAGTATTACTATTTTTAACCAGCAGAGTTTATAAAACAAGACTCAATGCAACTACCACAAACACGACTGTTGATATTGCGGGGATTGGCAAACCAACTTTTACACCGATATGCATTTCTTACTAATGACTTAATACAGTTGTTAAATTTAGACATTCTCTGAAATCCCAGCGTTTAATAAACCAAACGCAGAACTCCTTAGACAACGGCAAAACTTGACTTATACCTAGAAAATATCCCTTTTTCTAAAACGCAGCAGGAGTTCATCTGAAGTTTACATATCGTATATTTAGCCCAATTTGTGGCAGTACGAAGTTTGCCGGGTCTTCTAGTATGTATATATATATATATATATATATATATATATATATATATATATATATATATATATATATATATGTGAGATTTAATTTGATCATCCCTAAACAGTAAAGGTCGGCCCTCGCACATCCTCACAAAAGACATTAAATTCAGTACTCAGTTAGATGCGAGAGGGACCGGTCCTTCATCCAGTTATTATCGATTCGATTGTTCAATAAAGTTTAGTTAAATTGAACTTGGCGGTTACGTTAATATTCGCGATCCGAAATCGTAAGTGGTCATCTGTGGTTTGCTGAGAAATTATCCCAGGAACCGACAAAAATTGGGGGCTCGTCCGGGAACCACAAACCACATGATCCATAGTGAGGCATTGTGCCTGATGATTAAAACAAAAGGTCCATTGTTCAGTGACACAAAAGTAGATTGACACAAAGAGATATAGGTTATCGGAAAAATCACGCGGTTAACTGTCTAACAGTGAATAGTTTGTGCTTTTAGCGGTAATAAGTAGCCGTTTGGCATACGTCAGTGCACAAAAGACATCACCTGGAATATAAATCCACACGCCGGATCCAAGTGGCTAGAACTATTCAACATGTACCCGTTTCATTATAACAACCCTCCCGGTCCTCCTCCGAGACCGCCGCTGGAAAACCCAAATGACAATACGTATGCGCGGTTGGTCGATCAGATAAATTATTCCAACATAACTCTGGCCAATATATCTCAACAAATGAACGAGATGCTTTATGAAATGAACGCTCTTAGAACAGAGAATGATAGGTTGAATAGTGTTATCAATGAGATGCGGACATGCCAACCGCAAATGTCTAGTACGCCACGCCATGATCAACTTATGGATGATACAGTAGCAGCGGAGATGGCAAGATTGACTGTTTCGGAGGTAGAATCGGCTTTCAATGAATTTTCGGGAACGGACTATTACCCGATACGCAAGTGGATTACGGACTTCGAAGAGATGGCAAACTCCATCGGGCTGTCTGAGCTGCGGAAATATGTGGTTGCAAAGCGAAAGTTAGTTGGTTTGGCTAGAACTTCCCTGAATACTGCGTGTCATGTCACAAATTGGGCGGCGCTTACGGAGTTCCTGATAAAAGAATTCGATCAACCTGAAAACAGTACTACGGTACACGAAAAACTTCGTTATAGAACAAAAACTGCTGCAGAGAGTGTTTTTGAATATTTTCTGACTATGCGAGAACTCGGAGCGAAGGCAAATTTGGATGCTGAGGCAATCATCGCCCATACGGTGAATGGGATTATCGATAGTGGAGCCGATAAAACAGTGCTGTACGGCGCCAAAACGGTCGACGAATTTAAGGAAAAACTGCGGGTGTACCAGAATATCAAAGACAGTAAGCGATCCAGTGGTTCAGGCCAGGTGCCGGAGCGGAATCAACAGAATGTGACACAGCGGAAGAGCTACGGTCGTCAAGTTTCTCATCGTTCGAGTGGAAATGCGCTAGGAAGCAAAACACCTATCTGTTTCAGATGCCAAGAGCCGGGGCATATAATACGGAATTGCCCCAGAGAAGTGAATAAATCTGTGAAGCTTTGTAATACGACGGCGGTTGTGGAAAGTGGGACTTTCTTGATAGTGATTGTAGATTCGGTGAAAAAGGAAGTATTGTTCGATTGCGGTGCAGCTGTTTCCTTGATCAGCAGCGACTTGCAGGAGAAGCTAGGATTAGTGGTGAACGTGGACGAGAAGCAGGAGTTACACACTCTCAGCGGCCGTATCATTTCCCTGGGAGTTGTGTCGTTGAAAATACAAATAGAGGACTGTATAATGACATTGTCATTCAGTGTGCTGCCAACGAAACGTTTTGGAATGGAGATGCTTTTGGGACGGAACCTACTTTACAATGGTGATGTTAGAGTTTCTACTAGTGGGTCCAAGTTTTTCCCAAAAGTGGAGAATTTCGTGCACCATATCGAAGTTGCAGATGAGCCACTCGATGATGCAGTAAGTCATATTAGCAATGCAGCGGTTCGGAGTGAAGTTCGCGATCTAATTGCCAACTACAAGCCTCGAAAATCAGACAAAACGGATGTTAAGCTGAAAATAGTCCTTAAGGATGAGACACCAGTTCAGCAGCTCCCACGGCGGTTAGCGCCCCTGGAAAAGGAGATCGTACAGAAGCAGATCGACCAATGGTTAAACGATGGAATAATCCAGCCAAGTTCCTCTGAGTTTAGCAGTCCTATTGTCCTTGCACACAAAAAGGACGGCACTAGAAGACTATGCGTAGATTACAGGCGTCTAAACAAAGTAATCATACGCGATCATTTTCCACTCCCTCTGATTGAGGATATCATAGACGACTTGCAAGGAGCCAAGGTTTTTACTACCTTGGATTTGGAGAACGGTTTCTTTCACGTCCCAGTAGACGAGGGCAGTCGAAAGTATACTTCTTTTGTCACGCCTTCCGGGCAATATGAGTTTTTGGCAACACCGTTCGGGTTAAGTACATCACCGACTGTATTTCAACGCTATATAAACAACATCTTTTTAGAGCTGATTGAGAAGAAAGTGGTAGTAGTTTACATCGACGATGTATTGATTCCGGCAAAGGATGAACTAGAGGCGTTGGAGAAATTAAAGATAGTGCTGGAAGTTGCTGAACGTCACGGGCTGAGAATAAAATGGCAGAAGTGCCAGTTTCTGAAACGGCGGATCGAGTACTTGGGGTATGAGATTGAAGGAGCAGAGATACGGCCAACAGTAAACAAAATAGCAGCAGTTAAAAACTATCCGGATCCTAAGAATTTTAAAGAGATACAAAGATTCCTAGGATTGACTGGCTTTTTTCGAAAATTTGTGGAGAATTATTCAATTTTGGCAAAGCCACTCACGGACCTCCTGAAGAAAGACGCGATTTTTGTATTTGGACAAAAGCAAAAGGAAGCAGTTGAACAACTGAAAATGGCGTTGTGTTCGCGACCAGCCTTAGCACTATACCACCCACAGGCTGAAACTGAGCTCCACACGGATGCTAGCAAAGCAGGCTACGGGGCAATTCTATTGCAGAAAAATCAGGAAGACGGTAAATTCCATCCGACCTACTACTATAGCAGAAAAACTTCTCCGGCAGAAGAAAACTACCCGAGCTACGAACTTGAGGTCCTGGCGATCGTTTCTGCTTTGAAAAAATTTAGGGTGTATCTGCTGGGAATCCCTTTTAAAATTGTCACTGACTGCTCTGCGTTCAAGATGACGATGGAGAAAAAGGACATAGCACCCAGGATCGCGGGCTGGGCGCTAATTTTAGAGGAATATGATTATGTCATTGAGCACCGTCCAGGTGTCCGGATGAAGCATGTTGATGCGCTGAGTCGTGCACCAGCGGTTTACCTGCTGCATACCAACGTGATAGAACAGGTCAAGGCGAATCAGCAGACGGATGAGAAGTTAGCAGCTATCGTGAAGGTGTTGGCGACCGGTGACTATGGCGACTATTTTTTGGATCACGGAGTTCTCTACAGGCAGCATGAAGGTGGAAAGCTTTTAGTAATCCCCGGAGTGATGCAAAACTCTATTATTCGACAAATTCACGAGCAAGGGCATTTCGGTTCAAGAAAAATGAAGGAGCTGATTCAGCGGGAGTACTGGTTTGATAACTTGGAATCCAAGCTAGAGAGAATTGTTAGTAGCTGTGTTCCATGCATTTTAGCAACGAGAAAAGCCGGAAAAAGAGAAGGTCTGCTTCACCCAATTCCTAAAGACGATCTACCGTTATCAACGTACCACGTTGACCACCTCAGTCCACTTACAGCATCTAAAAAACAGTATCGCTATTTGTTTACGGTTGTGGATGCTTTCACGAAGTTTATTTGGATCTATCCTGTAAAATCTACTACAGCCGAGGAAGTGCTGCAGAAGCTAGAAACCCAGAAAATTACCTTTGGGAATCCGGCGAGAATTATTTCTGATCGGGGAGCAGCATTTACATCGGCAGTGTTCCAGGAATACTGCGCAGCTGAAGGTATTGAGCACTTGCTAACGACGACTGGTGTTCCTCGGGGAAACGGACAGGTGGAACGAATTCACGGCATCATTGTTCCAGCGCTGACAAAACTGTCGATTGAAAACCCAGAAAACTGGTATCGGCATGTTGGTTCTTTGCAACGCTATATCAACAATACGCACCAACGTAGTATCGATCGCAGTCCGTTTGAATTGCTTTTTGGAACAACCATGAGATCTCCAGAAGATGTGCGATTGGCTGAAGCAGTAAGGCAGGAACGGGCCGAGCTGTTTCACGAAGCAAGGGCAGAAGAGCGTGCGGAAGCAAGGCTGAAAATTTTAGAAGCTCAGCAACAGATGAAACGTCAGTTCGATCGTAAGCGTAAGATGCCAAACGTTTACGATGTTGGAGATTTGGTGGCGATAAATCGTACGCAATTTGGCAGCCACCTTAAAATCGCTAAAAAGTTCCTTGGACCCTACCGAGTTACAAAACAGAAGCGCAATGACCGTTATGACGTTGCGAAGGTTGGGGTCCACGAGGGACCGAACAGAACATCGACGTGTGCAGAGTTCATGAAGCGGTTCACTCCAGACGGCGACGATGACGATATCGACGAAGAGCTTGTACCTTCAACCGAAGGTGGCCTAAATGATTCGACGGTTGGCGACATCGAAGAGAAAGATGATAGTATTGTTCCTGCGTCATCCGGGCCGGATAACGGTCAGTCTGGCCGAATGTGAGATTTAATTTGATCATCCCTAAACAGTAAAGGTCGGCCCTCGCACATCCTCACAAAAGACATTAAATTCAGTACTCAGTTAGATGCGAGAGGGACCGGTCCTTCATCCAGTTATTATCGATTCGATTGTTCAATAAAGTTTAGTTAAATTGAACTTGGCGGTTACGTTAATATTCGCGATCCGAAATCGTAAGTGGTCATCTGTGGTTTGCTGAGAAATTATCCCAGGAACCGACATATATATATATATATATATATATATATATATATATATATATATATATATATATATATATATATATATATATATATATATATATATATATATATATTCATTCAAGTCTGCAAAAATTATCTTTTGTGTTTACATTATGTTTCTATAAATCACGTAAATGTTATAAAACTAAATAAGGTGTTCATCAAGTAACATAAATGACGCTTACAAGTATTTCTGCACCCAAGGAAAGAAAATATAATTATTGTACACAATACGTTGTGAATTTGACTGGCAAATAAGAATTTTGAGGAATACAGAACGGATATTTCAAAATATAGTCAAGTTAATTAGAGATGTTCCTGAGAAATTAAATAGCGATTATTGTGGCAGTAGAAAGGCTAGGTCACGCCGCTAGGTGGATTAATTCGGGTTTTTTTTTTGATGAACACCTTATTTAGTTTTATAGTTAGTGTGAGATTAGATTAGATTAGAACACCTTATTTAGTTTTATAGTAATCGGTCGGCCTTAACTTTCGGGTTTCAGAGCCATTGTTTTGAACTGACAATATGAAATATGTGTTCATAGCAGATTTTTTGATATTTTTTTTTTGAGTGGTTTTAGCCCAAAGGGTAGATTTTTTTTGATATTTTGATATTAATACCATGCGTTGAAAAGTTAGCATCTTTGAAAAACAAGAGTTCAGAAAAATTATTATTATACTTCGCGTTTGAAGAAAAAGGATATCTATAACAAAATGATTAATCTCAAAATTTTACTATTAGTTTGCTTGGCGTCAATTTTGCAATATATCTGAATTAGAAAAAATAACTGAATAGAGCATTAGATATGAAAAAGAGAAATTAAACTTTTTATTGGCTGGCGCTCCTTCAGATAATTATTTTTGCATGAAAATCAAAACTTGAGCTTCTTTTGAATGTACTTTCATGAAAAGATAATCATTAGCTTGATCGCATCGTTTTTACAATGTTAGAGGGTTAGGAAAACAAGATGAGGTCGAAAAATAGTGCAAAAACTGCGCCATAAAAATGCTTGAGAATGAGAAATATGATCGATATGATTTCCAGTGCTTGTCATTTTTGATTTATTTATTAAAACATGATACATGACATAAGACATCTGTCCTTTAAAATGTCACTAACAAAAACAAATCTTACAAAGTTACTACCGTGCAACGTTTACTTCCTATTTTTCATATAACATTTCTAAGCTCTAGTATTTATGGATTGAAAAGAGCATATATTGATGCGCAAAATTTGTTTGAAATTTGTATAAATTTATTTTGAAAAATCAATTCACTAGTATTTTGATCCTATACACCACTATACTTATATACTTAAATTAACTGCTTTTCTCCGCTTTTTGCTTTTCGTGTACAATTGTGAGTAACAGCAAGTGAAGAAAATGACAATTGAAATCTAAAATCAAAGAAAAGAAAAAACTTTGCAATTGAATCCCACTATTTAATATTCATTTGCGACAGATACGTAGTTCGCCTACGACGTGCAGGCTTCATCAGTGTCTTATTTCAAAGCATATACGTATCTGTCGCGAATAAATATTAAATAGTGGAATTTAGTCGGTAAAAGTATTTTTTCTTTTCTTTTATTTCAGAGTTCGTATTCCACTAAGAGGCTTCAAAAACTTCTGACTATTGACATGTTTCTCACTTTTTTTGAATTTCATTGCAAATTGTCATCACATACACATACATACATACATACATACATACATACATACATACATACATGCATACATACATACATACATACATACATACATACATACATACATACATACATACATACATACATACAACATACATACATACATACATACATACATACATACATACATACATACATACATAAATACATACATACATCCATACATACATACATACATACATACATATATACATACATACATACATACATACATACATACATACATACATACATACATACATACATACATACATACATACATACATAAATACATACATACATACATACATACATACATACATTCACACATACATGCACACATACATCACACACATTGAATACAATCAACATTTGTTTTGATTTCACACGTTTTAACGGTTTAATACACGGTGCTTAAATGTTAAAGTTTAAATAACTTTTGAATGAACCGTCCGATTTTAAATAACTCGGTTTCGTTTGATAGATCTCAGCAGTAATTTTCAAATAATAATAAAAAGTGTGATGTTTTTCATTGAATTAATTCTTAAATGTTACAAAAATATGTTTTAAATACTATTTTTTCACATTTCTCAAATCGGTTAAGGGACCTATGAGATAATGAAGTCCCATATTTTTCGTATTTTTATACATAACTTTTGAACTAAAAGTCCGATCAGTATGAAATTCAATAGCGACCAATGGGACACCTAGACCTTTCATTTGACACTAAGAACATTAAAATCGGTCCAGCCATCTCCGAGAAAAGTGAGTGAGATTAAAAGCGTTACATACACACACACACACACACACACACACACACACACACACACACACACACACACACACACACACACACACACACACACACACACACACACACACACACACACACACACACACACACACACACACACACACACACACACACACACACACACACACACACACACACACACACACACACACACACACACACACACACACACACACACACACACACACACACACACACACACACACACACACACACACACACACACACACACACACACACACACACACACACACACACACACACACACACACACACACACACACACACACACACACACACACACACACACACACACACACACACACACACACACACACACACACACACACACACACACACACACACACACACACACACACACACACACACACACACACACACACACACACACACACACACACACACACACACACACACACACACACACACACACACACACACACACACACACACACACACACACACACACACACACACACACACACACACACACACACACACACACACACAGAAAATGTTCAGTTTTCGAAACTGAGTCGAATGGTATATAACATTCGGCCCGCAGGACCTTCTTTCCATTTTCGGTTTTCCAAGTGATTTCTATACCTTTATACTATATATTTATATAGTAGAAAGGCAAAACAAACCAATAGTTATTTATGAGGCTATATTACCTACCAAATGAGACTAATAGCGCATAAATCGGTTTGGCCATCTCTGAGAAACGTTCGACTAATTGACATCTTGAAAAGGCTTCGTACACAAATTACGTAACGCTTAGAGGGGAGGGAGGAGGGTCGAGTTAGCGTTACTTGTTGTTACATAGGGGGGAGGGGAAGTCATGAGAATAGTTACGTAACAAATTTATGAATACCAAAAAGGCAGTTGCCAAATGAGGAAAGGACTTGTTGGAGGTGGAAAACAGTGAATCGGTTTATAATTAATGAAAATTAAGATAAAAAGTTATGGTTTGCAGCTGATGAAGATAATCTTATTAAATTTCCAGTTATTACGGTTGAAGACCATTTCAGGCTGCCCAGTTTGCTTCGGGGTACGATGCTGGCCTTACAAACCGTCGTACGTCCGAATCTCGGCTGGGAAGTGCTGTATAGAGCCAGCAGGATCGCTGCACTAGCCTCGTAATTGTCCTGTACTCTAATAGCCGGCTGCCAAGTTTGTCGATAAAGAAGGGTCAAGTTCTCAACAGGACGTTTATACCCATGGCTTTGCTTTTTTTACCATTTCAGCTTAAGGTGAAACGGTACTGAATCCAAACATGACCGGAAAGATGGCGCCTACGTGAGGATATTGCTTTTCCGGCCATATTTGGATTTAGTATCGTTTCACCTTAACATGGGCCGATGCCTGATTGTTGTTTTTAATATGTAGCTTGCTAATTTGCTAATCTTGCTAATTTGGTTGAATTTCTTAAAAATTAAAAAAATATGCGGTTCAAGCCGATTTTATTGAATGTTGAGGTACGGGGGGGGGAGGTTTGATTAACGTTACGTAATTTAATGGGGGGGGGGGGGGGTTATGCCAAGCCTGTTACATAGGGGAGGGAGGGGGTCAAAAAATCTGAATTTTTGCGTTACGTAATTTGTGTACCACGCCGTAGAGGGGTTAATCCTGGGCTACCTAGGGACAATGCCAATAAGGACGACCTAGCTTCGATTCCCCAGGATAATCTTTTAATTCTGTAACAAGCAATGTTTACTCTAATGACTGCACTGTGGCAAACAAGTTTCATGACCGAAACTTTTCGAATTGGAACAAATTATACATACGAAATTGTAATGAAGTTGAAGTTCAGCAATGACTTTAAATAATTCAATCCAATTTCTAAACCGAAAATATTTCAATTAAGCAGTTAGGCTTATACAAATTTGGAAAAAAGTTTATGTCCTGGTCTCGAAATATTGTTCAAGGGGGGGGCAAGAAAAAAATAATGACATCAAACCTTCAAAACCGAAACAAAGGAGTAGAAACCAGTGTTTATTTTTCCATATTAATGCATATTTAATACAAAAATATTGTACAGTACTTAAATTTTAGTTCAAACCGAACCAATCATTGAAATGTTTGGAGTGATAAACCGTTACGACTGCCTAGCAATGAAAATGTTATTCCAATTTAATTCCAGTTTCGCACATTGCCATAATCCATACTAAAACTCCATTTTTAAAGCAGAAGAAGATGCACAGTACAAAAGCAATATAACTTAACATGACTTGATTTGATGTTAATGTCGGGGCCACCATTGATCCCAAAGATAATCACAACATGACAATAGTCCGAAAAGTTTCGAACAATTCAGTAACATCCTTTCTGCATGCATTCAATGCATGGTAAAATATTGTATTTGTAAGGTAAAATTGTAAGCTTTATGTCCCCAACATCCAAAATTAGGGTAAGTTCTTGGACACTACGGAATAAAACGACCAATTGGAGCCCCGAAACGGTTTTCCGGACAAACTGACGCGACTGATCAGAGCTACATTGGATCGAGTGATGTGTTTCGTACGCATTTCTGGGACACTCGCGAGTCCCTTCGAGACGCGGCGAGGGTTGAGACAAAGTGACGGTCTATCCTGCATGCTGTTCAACATCGCTCTTGAGGGGGCAATCCGACGAGCGGGCATCGAAACGAGAGGCACGATTTTTACCAAGAGTAGCCAACTTCTAGGCAGATGACGTCGATATCACTGCCAGGAACTTTGCGACGGTGGAGGCAATCTACGCCTGACTAAAAGCGGAGTCTAGGAGAATTGGGCTAAAAATAAATGCGTCGAAGACCAAATACATGAAAGGAAGAGGCTCAAAGGAAACAAACGCGCGCCTCCCACAGACGGTAACCGTTGACGGCGACGAACTAGAAGTGATAGAGGAGTTCGTGTACAACGTCAGTGCCCAGAAGCGTGCCCGTACGGGTAACATTGACAAACGCTAGCATTGACGGTTAACATTGACCGAAGCTTCCGCGACAGCGAAAGTTTTACCTTTCGGTGCGGTTTTTGTAAAGTTTAATTCTCTGACCGTTTTAGGGGCAAGCGCAAACGTTTGCACATGGAACATAACAAACATTGTACGTCGAACGTGCGATGGGAGTTAGCTTAGTACATGTGTGAGAGGTTTCGCGCGCCAACTGAAACTCTCATAGAACTTAAGTTCCGCTCTACTCTCTGTTTTTTTTCTCAGCAGCTGTTTTAGTACTTCTTACTACGAACAATTAAAAGCTGTTATAAATACCAGCGGCGGCGCCGCGAGCAGGGGGTGTTGTTCGTTCGTTTCGTTTAAGGATCAGGATTTTAGTGTTGAAAACGTAGAGTTAACATAGTTCTTTTAGTATGAAAAAGGTTGATTAGTTTATTAGTGGTTTAAGTAGGGTTTTAGTAGTTAAATAAAGTTTAACGGTGCAATAAGCTACATACCAGGTAGTTAAATAAAGTTTAACGGTGCAATAAGCTACATATGGTGACAGCAGAAGTGAAAACACTTCAGGGACGCATTTCTGACTGGTGGTAGCCAGCAGCAGGCAAAGTTAAAGTTTGTAGGGACATAGCATAGAGTAGAAGAATAGTGAGTGAAGAAAGAAAGTGAAGTGCTCAGGCATCGATACTGCGACGGTTCGGAGGAACACCGTTCAACTTGTACTCATTTCTACCGGAAAATCTACTGGGTGGAGAGCTGAACTGAGGAACTAGAGCCAAGTGAGTAAAACTCATCTACCATAATTGAAATAACGATACAAAGTACGCGTTAAATTTGCAAAGTGATATAAATATCAATCGTGTCTGTTCAGATCAAATGCGTGTGCGTAATATTAGGATTTATTGGTAAACCATAGGTATGTTGCATATTCCAAAAACATACTCAACATCGGAGAATCAACTTGACATACACACAGGTCGTTGCTCCAAAGCGTGTACAATATCCGGAATAGTGTATGACTAGTTCGTGTAATGCGGAACAACGATATTTTGTACAATTTTATTTTTGCTAAATATTTGGATACAATAGTTTGTAGAGTATTAGAGTAAAGATGAGTATTGATGTAGCAACTAAGACTTTATTACCTGTAGTTCAGATATGGCTTAAACGGTATTTTTGCCATAAGCCTCGTTTAAAAACCCAAAACTATATTCGAAATACGAAGCAAACTTCAAATTCAATTTTTTAAAGTCGTAAACGAAACATATATATTGAACACATTAATGGAAATAGCAGTACGAAATCTGTTAAAGAAACAGTACAATCAAATTCAAAGCGTTATCCATGTTGTTGAACGAACCGTATATACGTAGGGTGTTCTGGTAGGAGTCCAAATTAAGTACCTCGTTTTGACGTAGGACTACGTCTTACGGCAAGTTTTGAGATAGGGTGTCATTCCAAAAAATCGAAAAATGCGAGCGTCACGAAAAATGAAAGGTTTTGAGCGCTAATAGCTCAGCGGTTTACCGATCGATTTTCAATATTCTTACACCAATTGATCGGAAAATCTTCTAAAATTTACCCAAATGAAGGAAAATATGCATTCTTGATGTTGAACTATTGAAAAATTAAAAATAATGAACCCATGTTTTACAAGAATTCTCGCTTCGTGATTGGTTGGAAGATTCTTTACGATGATCTAAACCTATACCAATTTGATATCTGTGCTTGGGAAGTAAGCCAAAACAAGCGACAAAGTTTTCTCATTTCAACAAGATTTCTTAACACCGCGGTTCAACCTAGACCATTTTGATGTCCTTACTTGGGAAGTACCCCAGAGAGAGGGATTTTTAAGGTGGTAATACGGCAGTGGTCAAATTCAATGGTTTAACGTAACAGTACGGAAATTATCGTTATGCAGAAAGAATTTCATACGACTATAAAATTCTTGTAACAGTTGCGGCAAAGGCAATTGATAAGATAAGATAGGAATATAAATATCTATAAAGTAGACAATTACGGGATGGAAATCAATGAGCAGAGTGGACAAGAGCGAAGAGGAGTCGAAACCGGAAAGACAGGAACTAACATATAATAATGGCTTAACCTTCACGAGAAGGGAGATTTCAAACCTTTCTATTCTTTTACTAACAATTTATATTTTCCAGGAAATCCTCAGAGTAGGGAAGCGGACGCGCGAACCTCGGATCGGAAGGGGGAGAGAGAGATGCAACTATGCAAACGGAGAAGAGTAAGTAAGTCTTTCCGGCTAAGGCTAGGAAAGGAAGATAGAGTATATTTTGGCATAAGGAGAAAAATAAATTAGTTAGAGTTAAATAGAACTAAAGCTAATTTGTTTTAAGGTTATAAAGTTTTAAAGTTTCAAAATAAGATAATTTGTTTTTTTTTTTTTCAATCCTTATAGTTTGCACCCTGTTTTTGTTACTCTTGTAGTTTTCCATTTAATTTTTGTTGTTGTTTAGTAGATTTGAAAAAAAATAGAAAGTTACAATAATAATTTAAAAGTTAAAGTTAAAACATACTTTGAAAATTGAAGAAATAATTAAAGAAAGGAGAGTAACAAGTATGACTCCGTAGAAGAATTAAAGGAGGGAGAGTAACAGGAATGACTCCCGATAGAAAATCGAAACCCACGGAACGTGAGCGATATTACGGTTAGTGAAATAAGAAAGAAGTTCAATAGGAACAGTAGTAAACTGTAAGAGTTCTTTTAATGAACAAATCGAATGTTATAAAGAACATAAGTAAATCAAATCAAAGGCGTGAAGATTAAGAAAAAAAGTCGCCATAAAATATTAATTAAAATAACAAAGAAATTAAATTAAGTGCGTAAATCCGTTATTAACGTTTTACATGTAAACCAATCTCAGAGAAAGAGGACAATAAAATTCGGTGCGATCAGAGCATCTCAGCACATTCAAAAATTTTAACTCTTTTCTGATTGGTATAACTTTCTTTCCTTTCCCCAAAAAAGTGTAGATATAAGAAGTGAAAAATTATTAAATTATGAAGATCATTGAGACCAGCAGCCGGAAGACCACCCGAGACGAGTGAAGACATCCTACAGTACCCGAGACGAGTGAAGACATCCTACAGTACGAATATCGGTGAGCTCAAGCTTGAAGAGCTCTCACAGGCACGAGAGGAGAAAGGACTGTGGGGAACAACGAGTGTAGACGGTCAAGGAGTACGTAACAATACACCAGGAACTAGCGAGATAGACATCCCAGGCGAATTCCAGTACAAGAAGTTTCCAAATTCAGTGCGAAGTAAACGCGCTAGAATAAACTATTCCTAGGAGCGATGAAGATATCGCAAAGGCACCATCCCGGCAAATAGTACAAAAAGGTAAAACGCAATTCGGAGGGCATCTACTTCCCAAGTCTTGTGAACAAGGCAATATGCACACCCTATACATATACACTATAACTATACAGTGTGCATTAGAAAAACTTAAAGGTGGTCAAGCATAGAACTTGGCATTATTAATACACCACGAAACACTATTTCGTCCAGCAAATAGACGAAAAGCTAACACAGTTAGTATCAATGAGCATCTCGATATACGAAGTACGCAGAGTGAAAGCCATTACTCCGCCAACATCTTGGATAAATAACCGAATAGAATTAAGCAACGTGAAAAGCGAAGGTGAGCAACAGAAGAAATGGAACCACAACAACCACTTACGATCTCCATCGACTGACTCTGCACTCAATGTTTCCCCGTTCTTCCCCACTCACGCCATAAAGCACATTTTTACCGAGCCAATTAAGAATAATTGAAGACACAAGCACCACCACGGAGACGAGCTCCAGAATAGTGATTAAGGCAAATTATATTACATAGTTGAAACATAACAAATCAAGAATTTACAGTTGAAGGAAAATAGGATAACGCACCGCTAGGGGGTAGAGCAATAATATTATTTATCTGCCAGTAGTCCACAATAGGAAAGTTTTTAACACCGAAGAAGAAAGAGAGAGAGAGAGAGAGAGAGAGAGAGAGAGAGAGAGAGAGAGAGAGAGAGAGAGAGAATTAAAATTTTCCCGCTAACGTACCCTCGCAAAATCTGTTTTCAAATTCTGCGACCTCATTCGGAAGGGGGATTTGCAACGTCAGTGCCCAGAAGCGTGCCCGTACGGGTAACATTGACAAACGCTGGCATTGACGGTTAACATTGACCGAAGCTTCCGCGACAGCGAAAGTTTTACCATTCGGTGCGGTTTTTGTAAAGTTTATTTCTCTGACCGTTTCAGGGGCAAGCGCAAACGTTTGCACATGGAACATAACAAACATTACGTCGAACGTGCGATGGGAGTTAGCTTAGTACATGTGTGAGAGGTTTCGCGTGCCAACTAAAACTCTCATAGAACTTAAGTTCCGCTCTACTCTCTGTTTTTTACCTTTGTTATACTATATAACAAAGGTTTAGAAATTGGTCGAAAAATACGAAATTGATCCGAGGCCCGGAGGGCCGAATCACATATACCAATCGATAGAGCTCAACGAACTGAGCAATGTCTGTGTGTGTGTGTATGTGTGTATGTGTGTATGTGTGTGTGTGTGCAGCTCATTTTCTATCGCCTGTTTCTCGAAGATGGCTAAACCGATTTGACCGCTTTTACCTTTGTTTGAAAGGTATTATTGCCTAATATATCACAATTGAATTGCTATGCGGTCCGACGTTTCGTTTAAAAGTTATAAGCAAAAATGTGAAAACTACGTGACACGCGTTTCTCCGGAACTACGCAACCAATTTTAACAATCTTAGTACCAAACGAAAGCTCTTACTATTACTAAACTTTTTACCAAGTTTTATTGAAAACGGACAAGCAGTTTAAAAGCTAGCCTTAAAAAACCTTTTTTGACTAGGTACAAATGATCGCCTGTTTCTCAGAGTTGGCTGAACCGGTTTATGCGCTATTAGTCTCATTTGAAAGGTAATATAGCCTAATAGATCACTATTGATTTGTTTTTTGATTGGACGTTTAATTCAAAAGTTATGAGCAATCGTGTATAACACATTAAAGTTTACAATCATTTTCGACGATTTCATCTTAGTTAATTTATCTAGTTTAAATTAGTTTGGTATCAAATTAGAGATTTTAATGCTGCAAATATATCTGCAAAATTTCAGAAGTATTGGTTTTGCCGGTCAAAAGATATTAACTCTTGAACACTCGCGCCAACTTTTGTTACACGGTTGCTCGCGGGAGACAATAGCCCAAAACCAAAAAAACGTGCGCATTAGAGCTTTGACTAGGAAAACCTGGTTTTAGGTTTATCGCACCTTTGGAAGAGTTTCTTGAAATTGCAAGCTCTATCGTTTGGTAAAATTTAAATTTTGAATAATCCCCCTAAAAGTGAAATAAAAAAAATATTTTTCATCAGTTTCAATATAACACATTGATGTGTTCTGTCAAGTTTAAGAGCATATTATTACAAGAAACTTTGCTGAAGACAGTAACCTTCTATCTCTTCAGCGAAGATAAAAAACCTTATTAATTTTATATGAATTTGACAAATCAGTTTGTCCATTTTAGCTCGTTTTGTAATTGTTGTATGACTTTTTCATGTTGTACAAATAGTAAAAATACACAATTTTGCAGAATGTAGTATACCTCTATGATTGCTTGTTTAGGAACTGTAGAACTTTGATTATAAAAAATACCCTAATTTTGACCCCGAATTACTCGACTATCGACAGACGGATACATTTAAAACATTTTACATTTGCTGATAGTTTTGTTGCATACAGACACCATTTGGGGCCGATTGCATTACACCTCACATACTCATTGCTTCGTTTCTGTGATGTCAGGTTTTGCTGATCTAATCTGCCAACAGGTTAAAGTATTAATGCATTGAATAATTATGGCATTTTGCTCATAACAAGTTTATTGAAGAATATACGTTAGTTAAACATCGATTTGTAACTTTATAACAAAATGGTATTCTAAAATCTACACGTGTTGTACAAAACACAACAACCTGAGTAACCGAAGGTTAATAGAAATTGATGAAAACTTTATTGAATCAAATAGAATGGTATTACAGGAAATTATGCATAGTTCAAAACCTTTAAACTAGACCTTTACTACGCAATGTATATGTTAAATAATAATATTTCCTCTTACAACTTACTTTTACTTGCATTTACTCAAATTAGTAACAACTTACTTATACTTACTCAGCAATTTCATGAAAAAAGGATCTATCAAAATTTATAAGTGCTCCTATTTTGTTCAAATTTTGTAAACTTTTTCAATTTCCAAAAAAATTATGTAAACAAACGCACTACGCAACGTTAACGTAGATGAAGACCGTATAACAAAGGTTCTTTCACCACTAGGTGGATTTTTTTCTCGGCAGCTGTTCTAGTACTTCTTACTACGAACAATTAAAAGCTGTTATAAATACCAGCGGCGGCGCCGCGAGCAGAAGGTGTTGTTCGTTCGTTTCGTTTTAGGATCAGGGTTTTAGTGTTGAAAACGTAGAGTTAACATAGTTCTTTTAGCGTGAAAAATCAGAGGGGTTGTGCACAAGACACGACCGCACAGGTGACGTAGGACCACGTAAGTCTCTTTGTAGCGATAGTAGGATGTATCCATGTATATAATAATACGATTCTTCATGTATACAAGCTACATCCGTAACGGTCATCAAAGTAGAAACATTGTATACATTCAATCCTCAACCGATTTTGGAGTTATATCCATGAATTGATTGAATCTATTTTATTAAAACGAAACCAAGTTAGTAACTAAACCAAACAGTAAATAAATTTGTATGATATGTTTCTACGTTGAATAGTGCTTTTCCTTTGGTAATCGGTAGACGGTACGCGCGAGTTTTCAAAAAGTTGAAAATTTTACGCAACTTTTCTGCGGCTTACAAAAGGACACGGATAAAGCATTTACAACCTGCAGACGTATTGGAAGTCGCAGAAAATGTCACCTGTGACCAGAAAACTTATTGCCGTCATTGGTTGGTCGTCCGCAATGGCGAAAAATTCAACTTTTCCCTCGTTGACTGTTAATTATGGTATTAACTGGGCAAGAAAAAATAATAAACTCTTCAATCGTTGTGTGGCCCTTAAAAGAACCGATTGTTTGATTATCATTACTCCTGCTTGCAATAAACTTGCACTAACGCATTTAACGTAATTCTCTGTTCGGTAAATTGGAGTACCGATAACCGCTAACCAAGCACGGCTTGTTGCAACAGACCAACCGGAAAGCCTCAGCAGCTATGCGCTCAACGAAACCGTTCGTGTATGGTCCTGAATCACGATGAAATACCACTCCAAGTGGCCAGTTGCAAGTGACGTGGGATGCTTCTGGTCGTTTTGTTGTCGCAAGCAGCATATTTCCTGCCAATTCCAGGACTTCAGCAGCCACCTATGCCATCACGGCAACGAAATGAACCACCAGCAACAAGCGAACAAAACCACGAGGTGATCGGTCAAAATTATTTGATAAGAAGCGAACAATCAGATCAATCTAAATTAAATAGAATTTACATCTGTGAGTGAAAATTCCTCAAATCTACATGAACACATGTTTCGTTCTTAAAAGAACGGTTTTTCGACGTGATATGCTGGAAATTTAAGCCTTCTTTTCCGTCTTCTTGGGCAGCAACAAAACAGTTTGGATGTTCGGAAAGACACTTCTCATAGCAGCGGTGACACGGGACAGCAATATGTTCAACTCTTCGTTGTTGCGGATGGCCAGCTGCAAGTGACGATAATTCTGATCGTTTCGTTGTCGCGAGCAGCATATGTCCTCCCAATTCCAGAACTCCTGTCGCCAGATATTCCATCACGGCAGCGATCATTGAGTGCTCCAGCTCCAACACCTCGCTTGGTGAATTTGCATGTCTTCGTTGCCTTATTCGTGGGAAGCAGCAACAACTGAAGCTCAACAATTTTCGATCGGATTCTATAGGGCGTAAATTAAATACAATCATAAGGAAGCTTAACCCATAGCTTATGTCGTGTACATTTCTGTCATCCGTGCTAGGGAAGCACTGACGAGGGAAGGCAAAAATATGAAAATAATTCAAATTTTCAAAATCAATTCACAAACAACAATTTTTCAAATTCAATTTCAAAAACAAAATCAATAGTTTTCTATATTTTCAATATTTTCAATCGATTTCCCGATCAATTGGTGTAAATATCTGGGAAATCTATTGAAAATTGACTGAATTATAAGCCGAATCGTGAAAACGCGTTTCTACTTTGATGACGTCATTTCCAACAACCAATCACGAAGCGAGAATTCTGGTAAAACATAGGTTCATTATTTTCAATTTTTCAATAGTTCAACATCAAGAATCCAAACTTTTCTTTATTTGTGTCAATTCTTAGAAGATTTTCCAATCGATTGGTGTAAGAATATTGAAAATCGATTGGAAAACCGCTGAGCTATTAGCGCTCAAAACCTTTCATTTTTCGTGACGCTCGCATTTTTCGATTTTTTGGAATGACACCCTATCTCAAAACTTGCCGTAAGACGTAGTCCTACGTCAAAAGGCTGATTAGTTTATTAGTGGTTTAAGTAGGGTTTTAGTAGTTAAATAAAGTTTAACGGTGCAATAAGCTACATACCAGGGTTTTAGTAGTTAAATAAAGTTTAACGGTGCAATAAGCTACACGTGTATTTGGGATCGCTGGTGACCGCGGACAACAACACTAGTAAGGAGATCCAGCGGCGCATTCAGGCGCGAAATCGGGCCTACTTTGCCCTTCGTAAAACGCTACGATCAGGAAGTATACGCCGCCGCACGAAGCTAACAATGTACAAAACTCTTATTAGACCGGTAGTTCTTTATGGACTTGAAGCCGTGACGCTGCTCACGGAGGACACACGCGCCCTTGCCGTGTTTGAGTAGAAAGTGCTGCGGACGATATTTGGCGGAGTACAAACTGAAAGCGGAGAGTGGCGGAGGCGTATGAATCACGTGCTACAGGCACTGCTTGGGGAAACTCCCATCGTAATCTAGCGAAAGTTAGCAGGCTACGGTGGGCCGGACACGTCGCGACACTACCCATAGGGTTATTAAGCGAAGAGGTACAAAAAACGCGAAATAAATGTATTCGTAAGTTCAGGGAATTTCACGCCAGAAAATTTAACCGGATTGCCAATTTGGAGGATGTGTTCCTCCGGACGCCTCCTGCTATCGTCCGATCCAGTCATTGCAATATAAAATCGTTCGTATTGTACACGTACTCTGGAGCTTCCACCAAGCGTAAACCAATTATGAATATAATAAAATATTATTTTGCTATCAATAATAAAATATTTCGAAAACTAAACATTTATTGAATCTCTCAAATAAATTACTACCCTTTTTGTTTTCCAAATCAACGATATTCTGATATAAGGTGGTTGAAGTTTGCGAAAAGGATCTATAGGATTTTTCTCTTTTACCTCTTTGCCTGTTTTGATATACTTACCTGTGATTAAAGAATGACACATATAACTAAAATAACAGTTAACAATATTACGTATGAAATAACCAATATTTTTTGTTGCTTTTTTATTGAAAATTATTTTTAAAACATTTATTGATGGTAGATTTAGCAAATTTGCAAAATAATAAAAATTGAAAGATAGATATTTATTAAAAACTGCTGGTGCTGATAGAAAACTGATGTTATATCCGGAGTTCGAAGACTATTTTACGTGACAATCAGAAGAAATTGTTAAGGTTAAGTTAAACCGAATATGCTCATAATCCGTTAACATATGCAAAATGTATTCTTCATTTGACGATTGGGAAGTGGCAATTTAGTGAATTTAGTGCTTAAACCTTTTGTTAACCTGCATCTTCTGGCTACGCATCCGATGTAAAAAGGAATAAAAATGATTTGTGTTTGTTTCATAAATTTGATATGAATGAACGAACGAATGAAATTAACGAACTTTATTGATGACACTTTAGGCTTGAGTTTAGGTTGATTAATAAGTTGGACCTATTGATTGGTTATTTTCTGAAATTGTAAACCTCCAAAATGTTTAATAGCATTGTTAGATGTGGCGATTCCAATGAAGGTAACCACGTGTTTGTTTGAATACGACAACGGTGCTGCAAAAAATCGTACGATGATCATAGCAGCCAACGACATGGCGCATACAATGCGTTGCGGGTTTTATATGGAAAACTAATTTTTCGAGTTTTCCTATCTTCCGAGTAAATTTTTCAACTTTTCTCGCCGTAAAAACATAGTGGTGGTGGAAACGAACACAATAAAGAAAAGACGGCTCAAATCGGACGCTCCGTTCTCAAGTGATGCACGGTCGAACTTTTTCACTTCCATTTTTATATATAAGATATACGTTAAAACTATAGTTACTATATATATATAGTTCGGCGGATAGAAAACTAGGCGAATTGGCAACTCTGATTTTTGAAATTAAACTTGAAATTATAGAGAAATGTGCAGGTTTTTACGGAAAATAATCGCTAGTGGGTGTTGAAAATGACTAGTTCTATGAAAATAAAGTGTGTTTATTAACATTAGTCCCACAATTCGAATTTTGAAAAACGTTTGGCTCCGCTTTTGACGTTTATTTGGCTCCCGATTTTTGTATCCGCCGGACTATATATATAGTAACTATAGTTAAAACCTTCCTGAGAACATACCCAGCTAGCATTTTCATATGTATAAAACCTGATTTAATCCACCTAGTGGTGAAAGGAACCTTTGTTATACGGTCTTACTTGCTATTTAAGATAGAAACCGACACATCTTCGAAACATAATTCATCTATTGGTTAACATTGCGTAGGGCGTTGGTTTACATAAAATTTTTGGAAATTGAATAAGTTTACACAATTTGAACACAATAGGAGCACTTATAAATTTTGATAGATCCTTTTTCTATTGCGGAGTCAGTTGTTATTAATGTGAGTAAGTGCAAGTAAAAGTAAGTTATAAGTGGAAATACTATTCTTTAACATATACATTTCGTAGTAAAGGTCTAGTTGATAGGTTTTTGAAGTATGCATAATTTCCTGTAATGCCATTCTATTTGATTCACATCAATCAAGTTTTCTTGAATAAATTTCATCAATTTGTATTAACCTTCGGTTAGTCACGCAGTGGAATTTGTACAACACGTGTGACGTGAAGGTTTTTGAATGCCATATTGTTATAAAGTTACAAATCGATGTTTAACCAACGTATATTCTTCAATAAACTTGTTATGAGCAAAATGCCTTAATTATTCAATGCATTAATACTTTAAAGTGTTGGCAAAATAGATCAGCAAAAACTGACATCACAGAAATGAAGCAAGCAGCATGTGAGGTGCACCGCAATTGACTCTAACCGGAATTTTTTCTCGTTTCTTCATATGGAAAAATGGTGTTTTTCTGCAGCAAAACTATCAGCAAATGTAAAAAATTTAAAATGTATCCGTCTGTTGGTAGTCAAGTAATTCGAAGTCAAAATTAGAGTATTTTTTATAATCAAAATTCTACAGTTTCTGAACAAGCAAACATAGAGGCATACTATATTTAGCAAAGTTGTGTATTTTAACTATTTGTACAACTTTGTAATACATGTAAGTCACAACAATTCCAAAAAGAGCTAAAATAGAAAAACTGATTTTACAAATTCATATACAATAAATAAAGTTTTTCTATCTTCGCTGAATAGATAGAAGGTTTCTAGAATTTCTTGTAAAAATATGCTCTAAAAGTTTGCAGAACTCGTCAATGTGTTATATGGAAACTGAAGAAAAATATTTTTTTAATTTCACTTTAAGGGGGATTAATCAAAATTTATATTCTACCAGACGATAGAGCTTTCAATTTCAAGAAACTCTTCCAAAAGTTCGATAAATCTAAAACCAAGTTTTCCCAGTCAAAACTCTAATGCACACGTTTTTTGGTTTTGGGCTATTGTGCGCGCGAGTAACCGTGTTACAAAAGTTGGCGCGAGTGTTCGAGGGTTAATATCTTTTGACCGGCAAAACCAATTCTTATGAAATTTTGCAGATACATTCGCAGTGTCAAAACCTTTCGTTTGATACTAAAATAATTGAAACTTGATAAATTGTCTTAGTTAAAATTATTATAAATTATTGTTAATTTTGATGTGTTGTACACGATTGTTCATAACTTTCAAATTAAACGTCCAATCAAAAAACAAATCAATAGTGATCTATTAGGCTATATTGCTTTTCAAATGAGACTAATAGCACAAAACCTTTTGTTTGATACTAAAATAATTGAAACTTGATAAATTGTCTTAGTTAAAATTATTATAAATTATTGTTAATTTTGATGTGTTGTACACGATTGTTCATAACTTTCAAATTAAACGTCCAATTAAAAAACAAATCAATAGTGATCTTTTAGGCTATATTGCTTTTCAAATGAGACTAATAGCACAAAAATCGGTTTAGCCATCTCTGAGAAACAGGCGATAATTATTACCTTGTCGAAATAGGTTTTTTAAGGTTAACTTTTAAACTACTTGTTTGTTCTCAATAAAACTTTCTGACAATTTTTATGATAGCAAAAGCTTTCATTTGGTACTAAGATCATTGAAATCGGTTGTGTGGTTCCGCAGAAAATCGTGACAGGTAGTTTTCACATTTTTACTCATAACTTTTAAACAAAAAGTCGGACCATGAAACAACTCAATAGTGATACACTAGACAATAGTGCCTTTCAAACAAAAGTAATAGCGAACGAATCGGTTCAGCCATCTCTGAGAAGGCGATAGAAAATAAAGCGCACACACACATACATACATACACACACACAGACATTGCTCAGTTCGTCGAACCCTATCGATTGGTATATGTGACTCGGCCCCCGGGCCACGGTTCAATTTCGTGTTTTTCCACCAGTTTTTAATCCTTTGTTATATAGTATAACAAAGGTAAAAACCCGAATTAATCCACCTAGCAGCGTGACCTAGCCTTTCTACTGCCGCAATAATCATTATTTAATTTCCCAAGTACATCTATAATTAACTTAACTATATTTTTAAATATCCGTTCCATATTCCTCCAAATTCTCATTTGCCAGTAAAATTCACAACGTATTGCGTAGAGTAATTATATTTTCTTTCCTTGGGTGCGTAAATACTTGTAAGCGTCATTTATGCTACTTGATGAACACCTTATTTAGTTTTATAATATTTACGTGATTTATAGAAAAATTATGTAGACACAAAAGATAATTTTTGCAGACTTCAATGAATATATATAGAAAATTAGAAATTAGCCCTCTAACGGGTCTACAAACGGCCTAAACTTTCGGGCTTCAGAGCCACGAAACTTGTTTTGAATTGACAATATGAAATATGTGTTCATAGCAGATATTTTGATATTTTGATATTAATACCATGCGTTCAAAAGTTAGCATCTTTGAAAAACAAGAGTTCAGAAAAATTATTATTATGCTTCGCTTTTGAAGAAAAAGGAAATCTACAATAAAATGATTAATCTCAAAACTTTGCTATTAGTTTGCTTGGCTTGAATTTTGCAATATACCTGAATTAGGAAAAATAACTAAATAAAGCATTAGATATGAAAAAGAGAAATTGAACTTTTTCTTAGCTGGCGCTCCTTCAGATAATTATTTTTGCATGAAAATCAAAACTTAAGGGGAAACGAAAATGGCTCAAAGATGGCTGGATAAATGGCTACCGTTCGATGCATGTATTGTTTTGTGCCTTAAAAATGCATATGTATTGGCAGAGCACGTAATCAGTACTCCCAGTGCTGTTAGAATTTCCTAAATCTTTTCATTCCATTTATCGATCCGGTATATATCAACAAACGCTCAGCAAAACATAATTGCTAATAGAAAATAAATTCAACGGATCATATAGATCATTATGTGTTCATAAAACGTATAATCTGCAATTGATTAATAGATATTTGGTTGCGCACATATTTCGTTGCACTAGCGCTTTCCGAAAAAAACAGCACCACGGTCTCAAAGTTTCACCACATCAATGAGCTTTTAAAGAGCTTTCTGCTTTTGCCGCATCGCATCGATGAGCTTAGAGAATGTAAACAAACTAACAGCTGACCAGCAATCAAAAACTCGCCTTCAATGCAAACGGATTAATTAGCCGTCCTATTGAATGCATAGGATCAATAGGATTGCTGTTGCAAATCTTAGATGAATCGGAATGTCTTGACAAAGAAAATAAACCATATTTCGGGACGTTCGTAGTCGGTGCGGTTGGCTGCGAATCTGCTATGTTAATGTTTGCAAGCTCTACCATTTGACATATATTACCAATACTAATGCAAAATTCAAATAAACGTTTAGATTTTAAACGAACACATGCGATGTACAGTACAGTGTGTGTCGCTCTAACACAATAACGTTAGCCACTTTTGGTGTTTCCTTAAGCTTCTTTTGAATGTAATTTCATGAAAAGATAGTCATTAGCTTGATCGCATCGTTTTTCCAATGTATCCCGTTAGAGGGCTAGGAAAACAAGATGAGGTCGAAAAATAGTGCAAAAGCTGCGCCATAAACATGGTTGAGAATGGGAAATATGATCGATATGATTTCCAGTGCTTGTCATTTTTGATTTATTTATTAAAACATGATTCATGACATAAGACATCTGTCCTTTAAAATGTCACTAACGAAAAGAAATCTTACAAAATTACTACCGTGCAACGTTTACTTCCTATTTTTCATATAACATTTCTAAGCTCTAGTATCTATTGATTGAAAAGAGCATCTATTGATGCGGAAAATTTGTTTGAAATTTGTATAAATTTATTTGGAAAAATCAACTTGCTAGTATTTTTAATCCTATCACCACCATACCTACATGCTTAAATTAACTGATTTTCGTTGCTTTTTGCTTTTGACGTAGGACTTCGTCTTTGTTTACTATACTGGGACTGGGTAGCACTTTGTGAAAACGAAAAATAGAAGTGTAACATTTGAATGAAATATTTCAAACGCTAATAGCTACTATACTACTGAACGAAACATAATAGTTAGTACAGGGATACCACGATATAAGACAATTTATAATTTCTAAAAGTTGTCTTATATCGAAATTGTCTTATATCGAAACATGAGTTTAAAAAAAAACTGCATTACCGGTCGCCAGTTTTGCCCTGTGTTATGTGTTTACGGTTTTTGATCTATTTATTATTGTTTGAACTATTAGTTTTTTACTATTTTTGGGGTTATTTTGAAATAATGAACATCTTCATGGCACCAATTTCAGAATGGAAAATCAGCACTGGTATCGTTATCAGCTATGTCAAAGGGATTTGTTTCGATATAAGACAAAATTGTCTTATATCGAATTGTCTTATATCGAGGTTGTTTTATAACGAGGCTGTCTTATATCGAGGTATACCTGTATGTCGTTGGATAGATAAAATGTCCAGAAATTTTATAGTAACATATTAATAATAATTTTTTATACGCTAAATAGTGAAAATGTGTGTAAAGTTTTAAGGTCGAATTTTCCCATACATTTCCCTGGTGATCGCCTAGCTTCACAGGCACGGACGACAATTAGATACACCAAAGGATTTGGATCCAAATGATAACGTTTGAGACCATTTTGTAAGCCACACCCCTTTTCCAATCCAATTGGTAACATCGATGGCTATTGACGGCAACACCGACCCCGAAGACAAGCGGAATCAGCGGGCAATGGCCAAGGTGAATCCCACACGATGCACTTTACGTTACATTTTGCATTATCCCCATCGCAGACATGCGAAATTGTTCGATAGCTTGCTCAATCAGTGTCGGACAATCATTTAAGCAGCAGCAGCCGATATGGTTTCCTACACCACCTACACTAGCTTACAAGTAGCAGCGGCAGTGCCAGTGACTATAAAATGGTACACTTGGTTCGCCGCTTGCTCATTTATCGCACGATCGCACTGACGGACGGTCAGTGTTTATCATCGACGGCTATTGGTAGCGAAACCAACGGCATTTGGCGGCAACACCGACAGCAATTGAAGGTAAAAACGATGGCATTTTGGCGGCAACACCGACAATTGGATGCAAATCCAAGGACTTTTGCGGCAATTAATGGCAATTCGAGGCATACCCGATGGCATTTTGGCGTCAATTTCAATGGCAATTATCGCAAACCAACACTGAAGGCAAATGGAAACGGATCGACTGACGGGCAGCAAATTCAGCAGCAGGCTATTGTGGTCTTAAACAGTTCTTATAAGAACTATAGTAATTGAAGAATGGAAAGATTTTTCTACACTTTCTAAATGGTTAACGTTCCATTTTGCGTTATACCATGGTAAACATGGAAAATACTTGCTCATTCAGCGTCGGATAATCATTTGAGCAGCAGCAGCAGTCGATCTGGTTTCCCCCAACACCTACACTAGCTTACAAGTAGCAGCGACAGTACCAGTGACTATAAAATGGTACACTTGGTTCGCCGCCAGCTCATTTATCGCACGATCGCACTGACGGACGGTCAGTATTTACCGTCGACAGCTATTGGTGGGGCAACACCAGTAATTGGCGGCAACGCCGATGGCAAATGGAGGCAAAAACGATGGAATTTCGGCGGAAACACCGGCGATTGGAGGCAAACCAACGGCTTGGGATGGCAAGACCAAGGACATTTCGCGGCAACACCGGTTGTTAGTGGTAACATTAACGGCAATTGGAGGCAAAGCCGATGGCATTTTGCCGGCAACTTCGATCGCAATTATCGTAAACCAACACTGATGGTAAACGGAAACGGAACGACTGACTGGCAGTAAATTCAGCAGCAGGCCGTTGTGGTCTTATAGTTCTTATAAGAGCTATAGTAATTGAAGAACGGAAAGATTTTTCTACACTTTCTAAATGGTTAACGTTCCATTCGGATAATTATTTGAGCAGCAGCAGCAGCCGATCTGGTTTCTCCCACACCTACACTAGCTTACAAGTAGCAACGGCAGTGCCAGTGACTATAAAATAGCACACTAGGTTCGCCGTCTGCTCATTTATCGCACGATCGCACTGACGGATGGCCAGTATTTTGATAAAACTAATCCATTTCTACTTTACAGTGATTTGGTATTTCCTATCACTCCTGTATTAGCGGGCAACCATCATCCTAGAGTCTAAAGGACCGAATAGCGACATCCATCTATATATTGGCAACAGTAATTATAGTACTGATTTTTAAGAAGTGCTATCAGCTCAAACATAGTTCTTTTCAGGGCCACCAAACAATTTCGAACGGTTTTTTTCAAAACCACCATTGATTCAATGAAGAATTAAACCAGAATATTTCGCTCTCCTTTTCCATTAAACACTCAAACAATGATACTCACAGATACTCAAATATGCATGTGCATAAACGCAGTTTGCATTAGTCTTTGATCAGACATAAAGTTATACTTCATCGATTAAAACATGTTATCAATGTAATGAGTATTATATGACACAGTCCTACGTCACCCTTTCGTACAACCCTTAGGGCTGTATATCTTGACAATTGAATTCTGAAATCAAAGAAAAGAAAAAAACTTTTCGATTGAATCCCACTATTTAATATTTATTTGCAACAGATACGTAGTTCACCTACGACGTGCAGGCTTCATCAGTGTCTTATTTCAAAGCGTATACGTATCTGTCGCGAATAAATATTAAATAGTGGAATTTAGTCGGTAAAAGTTTTTTCTTTTCTTTAATTTCAGAGTTCGTATTCCACTAAGAGGCTTCAATAACTTCAGACAATTGACATAATTCTCACTTTTCTTGAATTTCAATGCAAATTTAAAAATTGCAAATTGTCATTACATACACACGTACATACACACCTATATACATACATACATACATACATACATACATACATACATACATACATACATACATACATACATTACACACATTGAATACAATCAACATTTGATTGGGATGGTAAATGGTTGAATAATGCGCTCCAGAACTACCACGAAGTTCCACAGCCTCTTATTTAGCAACTCCTCTCTCTACCTCCCCGTGGTACCATCCGGGATACGTTCCTTAGTGGAAATCGGACAACCGGTGGAAACTAGGGTCGTATGCGGACAGAGAAGGGGGCACTCACGCGAAGGCTGAGTGTAAACTCTCCGCCTGCAAATGACGGATCTCGGTAGAAGCATGTTCGATGAACCTGAAAATACTGAGAACCTAAGCAGAGGGTCCAAAGCCCCCAAAGGAGGATGGTTTTAATAGCTGTTATCCATGGCTAAAAGTAAAAACAAGAATGGATAAACCCCTAATCCAAGGTGTCATGCGACCCGTGCCGAGGGATGAATGGTGGGGGGGGTTTCATAAATACTCAGCCTCAAACGGAGCCTGTGGAGTACCAGAGCGCCCTCCACAGTAAACAGCCCTTACCGCATCATGAGGGGCTCTGATGCGGCGGACTCTTCTTTCCCCTCAACTCGTGGGATTCTATATGAGCAATCAAAATAAAATAATAACTTCAGTGAGCGCGGACGGATTAGACAATCCGTTCGCAAGAAGTGGTATCCAGAGGTCTCCGCCGATGGATACCAGTAGAAGCGCCAGCGTAAGCGGAAAAGGAAACGGCACACCTGTCGCTCCAACTGCATCTACGCCGGACGCAGCAATGAACGGCCCGTCGCTAATAAAAGCAGTGGCAGGCAAGAGAGACATGCTACCAAGAGTGGTAGCGGCGTCTCATCAACTCGATGCCATTATCGAGTTCGTGGCAGGTCGCAGCACCTTAGCGAAGGACCTGAAACAAAGTCTGCTCATGCTTCGGAGCACCATGCGTGCTGCGACGAAGGAGCACAGCGAACTCGAAGCGCGAGTAAAAGTTGCAGAGAAAGAGAAGACGCTTGTATCAAGGTCTGCACAAACAGATGCCTGCCCGTCAATGACTGACCATTCCGTGGCACTCGCGACTACGGAGCAGTCTAACGACAAGGCATCCGCCAAACGCGCAAGGCAGTCCCCAGGGGAAGAAACCCCCACGGGTCCAAAGAAGCGCATGATAGCAGAGGGTCGTAAGCCAACTGAAGAACCTACTGAGGGTAACAAGACGCTGTTAGCGTCCGACAACCAGTGGGAGTTGGTCAAAAAGAAGAAGGCCAGGAAGAAAGAGGAGGATCGAGCTCCACCGAAAGTGGCTAGGTAAAAAAGGAGCAAAGGCGATGCCCTTATCCTCAAAACTGAGGGGCCGAAATATGCGGAAGTTTTAAAGGCCATGAGAGGGCATGATCAGTTGAAGGGTCTTGGCGCGGATGTGCGGAGTATCCGCCGCTCTCGCACAGGCGACATGATTCTTGAACTCAAAAAGAACGCCACTGAAAAGGGTTCCGCTTACAAAGTGCTGGCAGAAAATGTCCTTGGCGATAGCGTGCAGATCCGCGCACTAACGCCCGAGATGACTCTCCAGCTTAAAAACCTGGACGAGATCACCCAAGCGGGCGAACTAGCACGAGCTCTCAACGAGCAATGCAAAGTGGTGGTGACTACCGAGGCAGTTCGTCTGCGTAAGGGACCGGCGGGAACCCAGGTAGCAACTATAAGACTTCCACTGGAAGACGGAAATGCAGCCCTGAAAGTGGCTAAGCTGAAGGTGGGATGGTCCGTGTGCCCACTGAGCGTGTTCCAGCAGCCGGAGGCCTGCTTCCGGTGCTTTGAGAGAGGGCACAGGTCCTGGAGCTGTAAGGGGCCAGACCGAAGCCACTTGTGTAGGAGATGTGGCGGTACGGGTCATATAGCGAGGGACTGTACTGCGCCACCCAAGTGCCTGATATGTACCGGCCAACGGGACGCTAAGCACACAACAGGAGGCCCGAAGTGCCCGGCAGGCGCGCTGGCGACTAAAACCCGGGCGTAGTGCAGGTAACGCAACTGAACTTGAACCACTGCCACGCGGCTCAGCAGCTGTTGTACCAAGCAGTTACTGAGTCGTTGACGGACATTGCAATCATCTCGGACCCATACCGCATCCCTGCCGGAAACGGTAACTGGGTGTCGGATAGGTCCGGGACGGCGGCTATATGGACGACAAGCAGGTTCCCGGTTCAAGATGTTGTGTCAACTGCAGACGAGGGATTCGTGGTTGCCAAAGTGGGTGGAGTGTTCTACTGCAGCTGCTATGCTCCGCCGAGTTGGTCTATCGAGCAGTTCACGCGGATGGTAGACCGAGTATCAGTTGTGCTGACTGGTCTAAGGCCGTTGGTTGTGGCGGGCGACTTTAACGCTTGGGCGGTAGAGTGGGGAAGTCGTCGCACGAACCACAGGGGCCGGATTCTGCTTGAAGCTCTGGCAAAGCTCAACGTAGATCTGGTCAACGTCGGCACCACAAGTACCTTCAGTAGGAGCGGTGCGGAGTCTATCATCGACGTGA
The DNA here is from genome assembly GCF_943734655.1 of Sabethes cyaneus. Taxonomy (NCBI): domain Eukaryota; kingdom Metazoa; phylum Arthropoda; class Insecta; order Diptera; family Culicidae; genus Sabethes; species Sabethes cyaneus. The sequence continues at coordinate 129,043,004 of NC_071355.1, forward strand.
CATTCGGCAGTCCTGGTCTGATAGGAGACTGGAGGGTAGACAATGGCTACACTCACAGCGACCATCAGGCGGTCCGCTATGGTGTCGGTCAGATAACGAGACGGCAGGCGGCGAGTAGAGCCGACACTCCAACCACCCGTGGATGGAAGACTTCATACTTCGATCCCGAAGTATTTGTGGAAGCAATCCGAAGAGAGTGCGGTGATCGTGGTATGCCCGATCCGAACGCTGATCATTTGGTTGAGGTACTGTCGCGAGCATGTGACGCTACCATGCCTAGGAAAGGTCGACATAGGTATGGCAGGTCACCGGCTTACTGGTGGACAGATGAAATTGCGGAACTCCGCGGAGCCTGCTTTCGTGCGAGGAGAATTATGCAAAGAGCTCGTTCGGACGAAGGCAGGGCTGAATGTCGAGTAGCACTTGCTGCTGCACGCGCAGCGCTTAAGAGTGGGATAAAAGCTAGTAAACGAGCCTGCTTTGAAAGGTTATGTGCTAGTGCCAATGCGAACCCGTGGGGTGATGCCTACAGGGTCGTAATGGCAAAGACCAAGGGAGTGATGGCGCCCTCAGAGCAATCGCCAGAGATGCTGGAGCGGATCATCGAGGGCCTCTTTCCGCGCCACGAGCCAAGGCCCTGGCCCCAGGCCGCTGAGTCGTCCCACGGCCGACGTTCCAGTATCTCAGACCATAGCGTAGGATGGTCGGCCTCCCAGCCGAACATCCAAAGTAACGTGGGCGACGGCGGTTTGGCGGTCGGGGACGAAGTGACGGTTACGAATGAGGAGCTCATTGAGATCGCTAAATCCCTAAAGGTGAGCAAGGCACCGGGGCCAGACGGAATCCCGAATATGGCCATTAAAGCGGCTATGTTAGAGGCTCCCGAGTTATTTGGAGCAGTAATGAGGAGATGCCTGGAAGCTGACCACTTCCCGGACAGATGGAAGCGACAGAACCTCGTGCTGTTGCCGAAGCCGGGAAAACCTCCGGGTGTTCCCTCCTCATATAGGCCGATCTGTCTGCTCGATACTGCCGGTAAGGTGCTGGAGAAGGTTATCCTTAACAGACTCGTACAGTACACGGAGGGTACAAACGGTCTGTCAAGGAATCAATTCGGCTTCCGAATAGGCAAATCTACGGTGGATGCAATCTTGTCTGTCACTAAGACAGCCGAGGTGGCAATCCAGCGCAAGAGGACAGGTATCCGCTATTGCGCAGTTGTCACGCTTGACGTGAGAAATGCGTTTAATAGCGCTAGCTGGGACTCCATAGCCAACTCGCTTCGGAACGTCCAAGTGCCGGTGTCGCTGTACAGGATCCTGGAAAATTATTTCCAGAATCGTGTGCTATGCTATAACACGGAGGAGGGTCAGAAGTGCGTTCCAATCACCGCAGGGGTTCCGCAAGGTTCCATACTGGGCCCGGTGTTGTGGAACGTCATGTATGACGAGGTGTTGAAGCTAAAGTTCCCGGTAGGGGTGGTGATTGTCGGCTTTGCGGATATCACCCTGGAAGTCTATGGTGAATCTATCAGAGAGGTTGAGTTGACGGCTGCCCACTCTATAAGCATTGTTGAAGATTGGATGCGATCCAGGAAACTGGAGCTAGCGCATCATAAAACGGAGGTTATCGTGGTGAACAACCGCAAGTCGGTACAGCAAGCAAAGATCAGCGTCGGGGATTGCACTATTTCGTCAACGCGGTCCTTAAAACTTCTGGGAGTCATGGTCGACGACAAGCTCAAGTTCGGGAGCCACGTCGACTATGCCTGCAAGAAGGCTTCCACAGCTATTTCGGCATTGTCTCGTATGATGTCTAATAGCTCTGCGGTATATGGCAGCAAACGAAGGCTATTAGCCAACGTGGTCCAGTCTATACTTAGGTATGGCGGACCGGTGTGGTCATCGGCGTTAGGTACCAAAAGCTATCTAGCCAAGCTGGAAAGCACCTATCGTCTCATGTGCTTGAGAGTGGCGAGTGCGTATCGCACAGTTTCACATGACGCAATCTGCGTCTTAGCAGGTATGATGCCTATTGGCATTATCAGCGAAGACGTAGAGTGCTTCAACCAACGTGGAACTAGAGGCATACGGAGTACCACAAGATCGGCCTCGATGACCACATGGCAGCGGGCATGGTCTAATTCCACAAAAGGTCGGTGGACACATCGACTTATCCCGGAACTATCTGGGTGGGTCAACAGGCGCCACGGCGAAGTCAACTTCTACCTGACACAGATTCTGTCAGGGCATGGTTGCTTCAGACAGTATCTGCATAAGTTTGGGCATGCGGAGTCCCCCGCGTGTCCCGAATGCGTGGATGTTGAGGAAACGGCAGAACATGCTTTCTTCATATGCCCTCGTTTCGCGGGCGCGAGCAGCATGATGGCAGTGAGCGGACAGGACACTACCCCGGATAACTTAGTCCAAAAGATGTGTTCCAGCTCGGACATCTGGGGAGCGGTCAATGCGGCTGCAACCCAGATTGTACTCGAGCTACAAAACCACTGGAGAGCCGATCAACGGCGAATAAACAGCCTAACTACCATAGTCCAGTAGTTATCTAAGCGAGTGCATTAAGCACAATAGCCCCTCCCTGAAGTAATACCGATAAGGTGGTGCCAGGGGGGATTGAGGCTGGAGACTCGAGTAGGGTTTTAGTGGGTCGGGATCCTCACGCCCCATTAGGGGGGTCGGGATACCTAAACCCCACTCCCTGAGTTATCTTTTCAGGTGTCTGATAGTACCGTATCTTCTAAGGTGCTCAGCAGATTTCCCAACTCGTAAAAAAAAAAAAAAAAAAAAAAAAACATTTGATTGATATGTTTTGATTTCACACGTTTTAACGGATTGATATACGGGGCTTAAATGTTAAAGTTTGTATAACTTTTGAATGAACCGTCCGATTTTAAATAACTCGGTTTCGTTTGACAGATCTCAGCAGTAATTTTCAAATAATAATAAAATGTGTGATGTTTTTCATTGAATTTATGCTTATATGTTACAAAAATATGTTTTAAATACTATTTTTTCACATTTCTTTATGTAACTTTCAAACTACAAGCCCAATCGTCATGAAATAAGGAAGTTAAGCGTTTGCAAGGCTCCCCTTTCATATGCAATCAATTTTGTTCAAATCGGTTGAGGGACCTATGAGATAATGAAGTCCCATATTTTTCGTATTTTTATATATAACTTTTGAACTAAAAGTCCGATCAATATGAAATTCAATAGCGACCTATGGGACACCTAGACCTTCCATTTGACACTAAGAACATTAAAATCGGTCCAGCCATCTCCGAGAAAAGTGAGTGAGATTAAAAGCGTCACATACACACACCCATACATACATACACACACATACACACACACATACATACACACACAGAATATGCTCAGTTTTCGAAACTGAGTCGAATGGTATATGACATTCGGCCCGCAGGACCTTCTTTCCATTTCCGGTTTTCTGAGTGATTTCTATACCATTATACTATATATTTATATAGTAGAAAGGCAAAAAGGTAAAAATCAGCATTATGAACAGATATACATGCTAAATAAATCGTATTTCATGCTCAAAATTGGCATATCCGTGCTATTTTGGAGGCGATATACGTGATTACGAATAATTTTGAGCGTTACGACTATATAAGTATTTATATACGATAATATCCGATTAAGCGCGAGTCGCTCTGTACTACTCTACGATTTTGTGCTGAAAATCGTATGTATGTCAGTCATTATCATTATATACGACAGAAAATCAACTTGATCCCACTTTATCCAGCTTTAGTTACGATTTCGAGTTTTTTAGGAGATATTTACGATAGTTTTCGTACATTGATATACGAACTGGTGCTAGCTGGGTAATCATTACACCACCAACTATATTTTAATTGATGGTGAAATATATCATTGTTCCATTTAATGCTCTCAAAAATTTTTTTTGCTTAAGTAAATCATCCCATTATCATCTTGCTATTCTGTATGCTGGTTCTCAAGTTAGCCAACAATTTTTTGAGACTCAAACATATTTCCTTCATCACAATCAGCGGTTCATTTGGGATTTCTTGATAATTGAAATTCAACTCAATATTCTGATATGTATTCGATGTCAATAAGCATATGATTTATGTTTTTATTAGATTTGTAAATTGATGGGTAAGAATTAGCAGAACTAATTGCATGGCAGAATCTGGATAGCTGTAATTTACAAACTGCTTTAGTAATAAATAACTGATCAAGATAACTTCATTATTCCACAAAATGAATTGAAATGTTAATTTTATTTCTAACCGTCTCTTCAAATATATGAAAATGCTAATAAAAGTACATATTTGCTTTAAATCCATTTTTGTTCTCTTTGTTCCTTTGGTATTTCATGCACTAAAATAATTTAACACAGAAGCATAATTTTATGAGATTTTATACACTTTCAAGGGGTGCGATCTTCTATCTATATAATAAAACCAAGTTGGTGCGACGCTCCGCTCTCAAGTGATGCGCGGTCGAACTTTTTCGGTTCTCTTTTCTATATAAGAAGATTTGTGTTCTTCATTAATGGCCTAAGGCCATTGCAAATTATTTTTAAAGTTTTTTTTAAATGATTTTTAAAGGTATTTAACCCAATGCTCTTCTGGCATACAATATAGTCCCTAAGTTGATAAGCATTTCCTCCTATCAACGCTAATATGCAGAGATATAGCGCCCTACACGCTTATTTTACAGTAGGAGATACTTGAGTTAAAACGAAACAAATAATAAAAATAACGTATTATGCTTACCAACTACCACGTCCTTGTGGTTCAGCCGTCTGCCCAAAATCTCAGTTTTGAGATCAGGCATCTGGGAACCACGCGGCATCGCACCTCCTAGCTTACCTATTCAATAGAGTATTACCGTGTATGGCCGCGTAGAGGCGCTAGGTAGGAGCTTGGGCTGGCTAAAGCTATGTTGGTCGCTTTCTCGTTTGCCTTCCCCATTTCATACCCTTCAATATGTATTTTGATATACCAAAAATGGTTATGTTAAAATGGCTTGGCTGTGCCGCAGTTTGAGTAATCCAAATTTTTGCAAGTCGATAATTTTTTGTCATCGTTTTATTCATTTTTATTTTTTTTTATTTATTTATACTAGTCTTCGAAATTTCGCACAGACAGTTCTTAGTAATTACTTATTCTAAGTTTGAAAGTAGTCCGAGTAACATTAAAATCATAATCGTCGGAAACAGTATTAAATACACGACAACATACGTCAAATGGATTGTTTTGAGCGAATTGAGTACGGTGCATTGGAAGCCTAAAGAAATCAGCTCGTCGAGTATGCCTTGGTGGAACGTTAAATCGGACTCGACTTAGGAGCTCCGGGCTGTCGATATTACCTCCAAGAAGATCAAAGATGAATAGTCGTTGCAGCAAAAGTTCTCCTATTCGCCAACGTTGGCAGACGTATCAAAGCGCATCGATGTTCGTAAGGAGGCAGTCGAATTGGGTCATCCCAGGGCAGCAACCGCAGAGCGTACCGAACGAAGTGACGCTGGATTCGTTCGATCCGGTTGATATGGACAGCGTGGTAGGGCGCCCATACAAGCGCCCCATACTCAAGGATACTGCGTACAATCGCACAGTAGAGAGCCTTTAAGCAATAAGGGTCGGTAAACTGCTGCGTATTCCTTTTTATGAAGCCCAGAATAGCGTACGCTTTAGCAGTAGTAGCTGTAATGTGCTGAGTGAAACATAATTTGTTATCTAGAAGAATGCCCAAATCTTTAACGGAATCGACTCGGGTGATACTAGCTGAATCCATTTTGTAGTCAAACAAGGTGAGATGCCTATTTCTGCAGAATGAGATGACATTACATTTCTGCACGTTCACGTCCATTCCGTTGAGTTTGCACCAACTTAACAGCGAATCGATGTCGGATTGTATGGCAGAGCAGTCAACACTGGAAGCGACTACCCGATAGAACTTCAGATCGTCCGCAAACATATACTTGGACGATTTTATCGTGGGGCACAAGTCGTTTACAAAGAGAATGAACAACAGTGGGCCCAGGTGACTTCCTTGGGGCAGACCGGATAGAATCTCAAATGGTAGGGATTTGGTTCCATTAACACGTACGACTGCAACGCGACTGGTGAGATATGATAGTACCCACCGTGTCAACCATTCAGGAAATCCCATTTTTTCCAGCTTCGTGACCATCAAAGAGTGTGGCACTCTATCAAAGGCTTTTGCAAAATCCACATAAACCGCATCAATTTGCTGACGTTTTTCAAGCGCACTCGTTAGTGAAGAAACATATTCCATCATGTTGGTAACTGTCGAACGTTTTTTCACGAATCCATGCTGCCATTCCGAAATGACATGATGAACCTTCGGGTAAAGTGAATCGTGGATAAGGCTCTCGAATACCTTCGGCAAACAACTCAGAATCGAAATTCCGCGGTAGTTCTTAACGTCGTGAGTGCTACCTGCTTTATGAACAGGTGTAATAGCAGCAGTTTTCCACACATTCGGGAAAGTTCCTTCCGACATGGATTGATTAAAAATAATCCTTGCAGGAATCGCGAGCGTCGCAGCACAGTTTTTGAAGAGGAGCGGTGGCAGGCTGTCAGGTCCGGCACCTTTCGATTCGTCGATTGATTGCAGCTTCCGCATTACGTCATTATCCGAAAAATGAAAAAGCGGCATGCTCAAATCGAACAACGGCAATCTGTTCAAATACTCCTCAGACGAAAGTGGTAAGTTGTTACTTTGCACACTTCGAAAGAAAGATGAGAACAAGTTTGCCGACTCCGACGGGGACTCAGCTACATTTTCGTTGTAATGCACACGTTGAGGGATTCCGCCTTGTTGCTTGCGATTTTTCACGTACGTCCAAAACGATGCAGGATCATGCCTAATGTTGTCTTCCATGCGACGAATATAGCAACGAAAGCAGTGAGCAAGCAATGAGTTGTATTCGCTCTCAATGTCACGCAGCACAGCTTTATGGCTATCATCTTTCCAGCGAAAATATTTTTTTCTTGCCTTACGGAGACGGTTACGCAGACGCTGAAGCTGGTTGTTCCACCACGGTTGTCTACTACCACGCTGACAGAATTGTTGCTTCATAGGGACAACACCACGAAGTGTACCATAAATGCGCTCATAGAAACATGATACGGCTTCATCAGTACTGCAACCAACAAGAAACTCCTCCCAGCGAATCTCAGCAAACAGTCTATTAATTGATTCAAAATTGCATCTTTTAAAGTCAAAGTTGAGCGGGTCAATAACATTAGAAACATTTTTGCTCTCATCCGCAAGTTCGAATATTACAACAAAGGGACGATGGTGTTGATCAATTGGCAGCAGCGGCAACGGCGGCTCCAGCAATTCCACCCGACTGTTATCGCTGATGAGAGCCAAATCGAGAAGCCTTCCATTGAAATTTGTAATATTGTTTATTTGCAATAGTCCATTCGATAAAATCGATTCAACCAAAACATTTTCCTGGTCAGAAGATGCATTCATTGGCAGTAGACAGTTTAGAACTTCATCACGTGACCAACATAAGTGTGGGAGATTGTAATCGCCAACCACCAAAACGTGACTGCGATCACCGGCTAAATCAATCAGTTTTTGAACACACATCGCATGCTGCTCATACAGTGCAGGCTCAGTATTAGGAGGCAGATAAACACAGCAAACAAATAAGTCAAAATTTCGCATCGAGATTCGCACAATAGTTTGCTCCAGCTGATCACTGTCTGCAATGCAAACAGCTGTGCTACGATGTTCGTTCTTCACGGCAATGAGAACCCCTCCGCCGCGCCTGTGCCGACTGGTTTGTGCGTTTCTATCACATCGATAAACGGTATAGTTGTGCGAGAGCTCAGAGTTTTGAATATTATCGTTTAGCCAAGTTTCTGTGAGTGCGATGACGTCATAGTCGTTATGAGTCAGAGCCAGCAGCAAGTCGTTTGTTTTGGTACGAAGACCCCGAATATTTTGATGATAGCAGTTCAATGAGCGGTAACCTTTAATGGGAACAGTCTGATTAGATCTGTTTGGTGTCATAAGGCGATTCGAAGGACAACGTGTGTGGTTGTGGTTGAGCAAGAGTGTGGATCGTTCGGTGCTAGTGTCGGAATTTTCTGTGCGGTGACAAAGTGGCAATGGTGCTACTGGATCATTAAGACTGATCCGCTCCTGGTGTAGATACGAAGCGAAATGGAGCGCGTGTGTTAGTCGTGTGTTGGAAATCAAATTGTCTGAATATGATTCCTTTCTGCCAAGTCGGCTTGGAAAGTGCTACATCTTTCAATTGAACATCGACACCAGCTTTAAAGGAAACAAATGATAGTTCATCGAGTGCTTTTCCTTTAGGAACTAATTTTACAACCTGCACTGTCTTGTCGGTTTTCAAATTATTTCTCACAAGCTGTTCGACTTGTTGAACTGTGGCCTGAGGATCGAAACCAGAGAGATACAGCCAAAACAGTTGTTCTTTTCGAGCGGCGGCTAAAGGTATTACTTCATCTGGTCCGATATCTCTAGTACCTTCGTATGCATTCTCACGTTGCGGGGGTTCGTCCGGGATCAACAACCGTGGCCTTTTACGTAAGTTTAACGTGTGTTGTGATCTCGGCAGACGCGGTGTAGACGGTAGCGGTGTGCGTTCGAGTATGGTATTAATTTTGGTAGTGTTGAGAGCGACTTCTTTTCGTATTTCGTCCAGCACCTTGTTTTGCTCGTCTACCATCGTCTGCATCGCCATATTTGTGGACGATACAACTTGACGAAAACTAGCATTTTTCATCATCTGCGTACAGGCTCTACACATCCAGAATAATTGGGGACAACCAGCAACAGCATCGCGCATTTCAGCAGACATATGAACACACTTTAGGTGGAAAGCCGATTTGCAAAAGCCACTACAAATAATTTCATCTGGCTTTGCTAACTCGCAAGCACAAGCACAACAAACCGACTCCATTGCTTTTTTTGCACGATCAGCAGTCAGTAAAACAGCAGTGTAAATTTTTGGTGGTTTTTCACTAATAACCGCAGGAAGATGTTGCACTCCAAATTACTCCGATGCGATGAAATAAGCAGATTCCAAATAGTTATATCCAGCAACGAATAAATTCCGAAAAAGCGTAAAAAGTGTAAATTAGCACAGAGCGAAACAAAAGCAAACCAATTTGTTTACCTTCACACACAAAATTTTCATGGTTGAAAGCTACTATGTAAGTTGTTTGCATAATGTTTCGTACCTTACTGCCTGATACTGAGTTGACGGTGAAATAAACATCGGCATCACTACTGATTCCTCCTGCTTTGTATCGTCCATTATTTTCGAAAGAAATTAATCTAATATGACGTTTTACTTTCAGGACATCAATTTGGACTAGATTTGGGTGGGGTGGTTCTATCTTTAACAAAATTGTTTACTTTCAGGACATCAATTTAGGGTAGGTTAAATGTTCAAACAATAACATCCGTTGAAGAGGGTGGATGGTTTCGCTCTCTGGCGTACTTCCCAAGCACAGATATCAAATTGGTTTAGGTTGAATCGTTGCAGAGACTTCGACCTGTTGGGACGGGAAGATTTTGTCTTTTTTTTCTAAAAATACGTTAAAACTATGGTGGCTTTTGCAACCAATCACGAAGCGAGGATTTCCAGTTAGACAATGCTTCATTATTTTCAATTTTTCAATAGTGCGTACTTTGTAATCAACAGGTTTCCTTATTGGGGTTGATGCGTAGTAGATTTGGTGGTGGTTGGTAAACGGCTAGATAATGCGGAATATAGACCCCATAGTGGTCGTTAGCCTCTTATCCAGCAACTCCGATCCCGACCTCCTCGTGGTACCAGCCGGAATACGAGCAACCTTAGCGGAGATCGGGTAACCAACCCCGGTGGAAACTAAGGTCGTATACTAACCGGGAAGGAGGTATAGTGCGTCTCGGCACTATGAGATGGCAGCCCCATCGCGAGACTCGGTAGTGTTGCCCCAGTACGGCTACACACCTAAATAAACTTAACTAACAACATTCAAGCATATTCGGAGCGGAATATTCGGCATCGACCTAGGCGACGAAATAAGGACGACTAATGGAGACTCGGGACTTGGAACTGCAGATCGCTAAATTTCGCAGGTTGCGAGCGGGTGCTGATTGAACAGCTGGAACCCCGCAAACTCGGCATCGTAGCTCTGCAGGAAATCTGTCGCAAAGGAGAGAAGGTATGGAAGATCCGTGGCGGAAAGGCCCAGTTTTACCAGAGCGGTGGCGCTACCAACGAACTGGGAACGGGCTTTGTAGTGCTGGGCGGAATGCAGGATCGCGTGATAGATTGGAAGGCGATCAACGAGAGAATGTGTGTATTGAGGATAAAGGGCCGTTTCTTCAATTATAGCATCATTAACGTGCACTGCCCGCACGAAGGTAGACCCGACGATGAGAAAGAAGCGTTCTACGCGAGGCTGGAGGCTACGTACGACAGCTGCTCGTCACGGGACATCAAGATCGTCATCGGGGATATGAACGCCCAGGTCGGTAGGGAAGAAATGTATAGACCGGTGGTAGGACCCCATAGCCTGCACACCAACACAAACGATAACGGCCAACGATGTATAAACTTCGCAGCTTCCCGAGGCCTGGTGATCCGAAGTACCTTTTTCCCGCGCAAGGATATCCACAAAGCCACCTGGAGATCACCTGACCAACGTACAATGAACCAAATTGACCACGTTCTCATAGAGGGCCGGTTCTTCTCTAACATCACGAACGTACGCTCCCGTCGGGGTGCGGATATTGATTCTGACCATTACCTAGTAGCAGTACATGTGCGCTCAAAGCTGTCCACCGTATACCGGACACGTCAAAGCCGCCCTCCTCGGCTGAACATCAGGCAGCTAGATAACCCACAAGCTGCCGAGAACTACGCGCGAGTACTGAATGAGGCACTGCCTTCTTCCGAGGAGTTAGGTGCTTCAAACCTCGAAGACGGTTGGGGCAGAATACGCTCGGCCATCGGAGAGGCCGCTACCGCGGCACTAGGTATTGAGCCTCGGAGTACACAAAATGATTGGTTTGATGGGGAATGCCAACAAGCGGTGGAGGAGAAAAAAAACGCTTGGAAAAATTATCTAAGTATTGCCACTAGAGAACCTGGCCAAGTACCGACGAGCTAGGAACCAGTTGACCACGATCCTGAGGAGAAAAAAGCGTCAAAAGGAGGACAGAGATCGTGAAGAATTAGAACAACTATTCCGAGCTAATGACACGCGCAAGTTTTATGAGAAAGTGAACCAAACTCGGAAGGGCTACACACCGAAACCTGACATGTGTAGGGACGAGGGAGGGAATCTAATTACAAACGAGCGCGAGGTGGTCGACAGGTGGAAGCAGTTCTTCGATGAACACCTCAATGGCGAAGTCGCAGAAGGAGGCGGAACGGAAATTAACCTAGGAGCGCCCATGGAAGATAGTGATGTCCTAGCACCTGATCTCCAAGAAGTCAAACGAGAAATCAGGTTGCTGAAGACCAATAAAGCCGCTGGGAAGGACCGCCTACCGGCAGAGCTTTATAAACATGGCGGGGAAACGCTAGCAAAGGCTCTACACTGGGTTATTTCGAGGATTTGGGAGGAGGAAAAGCTACCGGAGGAATGGATGGAAGGAGTGGTTTGTCCCATCTACAAAAAGGGTGATCGGCTAGACTGCTGCAACTATCGTGGTATTACGCTGGTAAACGCCGCCTACAAGGTACTCTCCCAGATCCTGTTACGCCGGCTGTCACCGATAGCACAAGGTTTCGTAGGGAATTATCAGGCGGGTTTCATGGGGGCTCGCGCAACTACGGACCAAATGTTTACTATCCGACAGATCTTGCAGAAATGTCGGGAGTACAACGTGCCCACGCATCACATCTTTATCGATTTCAAAGCAGCATACGATACAGTTGATCGAGACAAGCTATGGCAGATAATGCACGAATACGGTTTTCCGGACAAACTGACGCGACTGATCAGAGCTACATTGGATCGAGTGATGTGTTTCGTACGCATCTCTGGGACACTCTCGAGTCCCTTCGAGACGCGACGAGGGTTGAGACAAGGTGACGGTCTATCCTGCATGCTGTTCAACACCGCTCTTGAGGGGGTGATCCGACGAGCGGGCATTGAAACGAGAGGCACGATTTTTACCAAGAGTAGCCAACTTCTAGGCTTTGCAGATGACTTCGATATCATAGCCAGGAACTTTGCGACGGCGGAGGCAATCTACGCCAGACTGAAAGCGGAGTCTAGGAGAATTGGGCTAAAAATAAATGCGTCGAAGACCAAATACATGAAAGGAAGAGGCTCAAAGGAAACAAATGCGCGCCTCCCACGGACGGTAACCGTTGACGGCGACGAACTAGAAGTGGTAGAAGAGTTCGTGTATTTGGGATCGCTGGTGACCGCGGACAACAACACTAGTAAGGAGATCCAGCGGCGCATCCAAGCGGGAAATCGGGCCTACTTTGCCCTTCGTAAAACGCTACGATCAGGAAGCATACGCCGTCGCACGAAGCTAACAATGTACAAAACCATTATTAGACCGGTAGTTCTTTATGGACTTGAAGCCGTGACGCTGCTTACGGAGAACATACGCGCCCTTGCCGTGTTTGAGCGGAAAGTGCTGCGGACGATATTTGGCGGAGTACAAACTGAAAGCGGAGAGTGGCGGAGGCGTATGAATCACGAGCTACAGGCACTGCTTGGGGAGACTCCCATCGTACATCTAGCGAAAGTTAGCAGGCTACGGTGGGCCGGACACGTCGTAAGGATGCCGGACGACAGTGCGACGAAAACGGTCCTCTTCAACAACCCCACCGGCACCAGGAACAGGGGGGCCCAACGTGCACGATGGCTCGGCCAGGTCGAAAGCGATTTGCGACTTCTGAAACGACTAGGAAATTGGCGACGAGTGGCCCAAGACCGAGTTGAATGGAGACGAGTGCTTGAAACAGCACGAGCCACCCCGGCTCTATGCTGCTGAAGAAGAAGAAGCGTAGTAGATTTTCCAATCGATTGGTACAAAAATAATCGATCTCGAAACCGCTAAGCTCCCCCCCGTATCGTAATAATTATCGCCTGTTTCTCAGAGATCGATTAACCGATTTTTGTGCTATTAGTCTCATTTGAAAGGCAATATAGCCTAATAGATCACTATTGATTTGTTTTTTGATTGGACGTTTGATTTGAAAGTTATGGACAATCGTGTACCACACATCAAAATTAACAATAATTTATAATAATTTTAACTAAGACAATTTATCAAGTTTCAATTATTTTAGTATCAAATGAAAGGTTTCGACACTGCAAATGTATCTGCAAAATTTCAAAAGAATTGGTTTTGCCGGTCAAAAGATATTAACCCTCGAACACTCGCGCCAACTGTTCAACGCGGCTACTGTGTGTGTGTGTGTATGTATATGTGTGTGTGTGTGTGTGTGTGTGTGTGTGTGTGTGTGTGTGTGTGTGTGTGTGTGTGTGTGTGTGTGTGTGTGTGTGTGTGTGTGTGTGTGTGTGTGTGTGTGTGTGTGTGTGTGTGTGTGTGTGTGTGTGTGTGTGTGTGTGTGTGTGTGTGTGTGTGTGTGTGTGTGTGTGTGTGTGTGTGTGTGTGTGTGTGTTTGTGTGTGTGTGTATGCAACGCTTTCAATCTCATTCACTTTTCTCGGAGATGGCTGCACCGATTTTAATTTTCTTAGTGTCGAATGAAAGGTATAGGTGTCCCATAGGTCGCTATTGAATTTCATTTTGATCGGACTTTTAGTTCAAAAGTTATGTATAAAAATACGAAAAATATGGGACTTCATTATCTCATAGGTCCCTTAACCGATTTGAACAAAATTGATTGTATATGAAAGAGGAGCCTCGCAAACCCTTAACTTTCAAATTTCATGACGAATGAACTTGTGGTTTGAAAGTTATATAAAGAAATGTGAAAAAATAGTATTTAAAACATATTTTTGTAACATATAAACATTAATTCAATGTAAAACATCACGCATTTTATTATCATTTGAAAGTTACTGCTGAGATCTATCAAACGAACCCGAGTTATTTAAAATCGGACGGTTTATTCAAAAGTTATTCAAACTTTAACACTTAAGCACCGTATATTAAACCGTTAAAACGTGTGAAATCAAAACAGATCAATCAAATGTTAATTGTATTCAATGTGTGTGATGTATGTATATATGTATAAATGTATGTATGTATGTATGTATGTGTGTATGTATGTGTGTATATGATGACAATTTGCAGTTTTTAAATTTGCATTGAAATTCAAGAGAAGTGAGAAACATGCCAATTATCTGAAGTTTTTGAAGCCTCTTAGTTGAATACGAACTCTGAACTTAAGGAACAGATAAAACTTTTACCGACTAAATTCCACTATTTAATATTCATTCGCGACAGATACGTATACGCTTTGAAATAAAACACTGATGAAGCCTGCACGTCGTAGGCGAACTACGTATCTGTTCCAAATAAATATTAAATAGTGGGATTCAATCGAAAAGTTTTTCTTTTCTTTGATTTCAGATTTCAATTGCTATTTCCTTCACTTGTTGTTACTCACAATTGTACAAGAAAAGCAAAAAGCGAAGAAAAGCAGTTAATTTAAGCATGTAGGTATAGTGGTGTACAGGATTAAAAATACTAGTGAGTTGATTTTTCCAAATAAATTTATACAAATTTCAAACAAATTTTGCGCATCAATAGATGCTCTTTTCAGTCAATAGATACTAGAGCTTAGAAATGTTATATGAAAAATAAGAAGTAAACGTTGCACGATAGTAATTTTGTAAGATTTGTTTTCGTTAGTGACATTTTAAAGGACAGATGTCTTATGTCATGAATCATGTTTTAATAAATAAATCAAAAATGACAAGCACTGGAAATCATATCGATCATATTTCCCATTCTCAAGCACGTTTGTGGCGCAGCGTTTGCAGTATTTTTCGACCTCGTCTTGTTTTCCTAACCCTCTCACATTGTAAAAACGATGCGATCAAGCTACTGACTATCTTTACATGAAAGTACATTCAAAAGAAGCTTAAGTTTGATTTCCATGCAAAAATAATTATCTGAAGAAGCGCCAGCTAAGAAAAAGTTCAATTTCTCTTTTTCATATCTAATGCTCTATTCAGTTATTTTTTCTGATTCAGATATATTGCACAATTGAAGCCAAGCAAACTAATAGTAAAATTTTGAGATTAATAATTTTGTTGTCGATATCCTTTTTCTTCAAAAGTGAAGTATATAATAATTTTTTTGAACTCTTGTTTTTCAAAGATGCTAATTTTGGTATTAACATCAAAATATCAAAAAATCTGCTATGAACACATATTTCATATTGTAAATTCAAAACAAATTTCGCATGTGGCTCTGAAGCCCGAAAGTTAAGGCCGACCGATTATAAAACTAAATAATCAAGTAACATAAATGACGCTTACAAGTATTTATGCACCCAAGGAAAGAAAATATAATTATTCTACGCAATACGTTGTGAATTTTACTGGTAAATAAGGATTTTAAGGAATATGGAACGGATATTTAAAAATATAGTCAAGTTAATTATAGATGTTCCTGAGAAATTAAATAATGATTATTGTGGCAGTAGAAAGGCTAGGTCACACCGCTAGGTGGATTAATTGGGGTTTTTTGGTTTTGGGTTATTGTGCGCGAGTAGCCGTGTTGAACAGTTGGCGCGAGTGTTCGAGGGTTAATATCTTTTGACCGGCAAAACCAATTCTTATGAAATTTTGCAGATACATTTGCAGTGTCAAAACCTTTCATTTGATACTAGAATAATTGAAACTTGATAAATTGTCTTAGTTGAAATTATTATAAATTATTGTTAATTTTGATGTGTGGTACACGATTGTCCATAACTTTCAAATCAAACGTCCAATCAAAAAACAAATCAATAGTGATCTATTAGGCTATATTGCCTTTCAAATGAGACTAATAGCACAAAAATCGGTTAATCGATCTCTGAGAAACAGGCGATAATTATTACCTTGTCAAAACAGGTTTTTTAAGGTTAACTTTTAAACTACTTGTTTGTTCTCAATAAAACTTTCTGACAATTTTTATATTATAGCAAGAGCTTTCATTTGGTGCTAAGATCATTGAAATCGGTTGTCTAGTTCCGGAGAAAAGTTAGTTCCCCCCCCCCCCCCCACATGCCAAATTTCGTTTCATTTACTTACTTGATTAGTTCTCGAGTTATTCAGAAATTTGTGTTTCATTTGTATGGGAGCCTCCCCTCTCAGAAGAGGAAGGAGTCTCAAACCGCCATGAAAAAATGTTTTCAGAAACCCCGACATGCCAAATTTGGTTACATTTACTTAATTAGTTCTCAAGTTATGAGGAAAGATGTTTCATTTGTATGGGAACCTCCCCTCTTCAGTGTAACTAATTATGCTAATATATTTATACTCACTCGGCTATTCCACCTTCGATGTTTAAATCATTACCGGAATCTAAAACGCTGCCTGCATCTGAATATTTTGGTTTACTTATTGACATCAAGAAAGTATAGCTTCCAAAATAAATGCAAGCGCTAAATAGCATCATCACCTGAAATTAAAAGCAAATACACAAACCATGTTATAAATATGTAGAGCATTCTCGGAAAAGCAGAAGGGTTCGTGTCTAGTGACACGAGCTCAGACATGTGTGTGTGTGTGTGTGTGTGTGTGTGTGTGTGTGTGTGTGTGTGTGTGTGTGTGTGTGTGTGTGTGTGTGTGTGTGTGTGTGTGTGTGTGTGTGTGTGTGTGTGTGTTTGTGTATGTGTATGTGTGTATGTATGTGCGGGGTGCAACTTTTCTATCGCCTGTTTCTCGGAGATGGCTGAACCGATTTGTTCGCTATTACTTTTGTTTGAAAGGTATTATTGCCTAGTATATCACTATTGAATTGTTTCGGGGTCCGACATTTCGTTTAAAAGTAATAAGAAAAAAAAGTGAAAATTACGTGACACGATTTTCTCCGGAGCCCAATGACCGATTTCAACGATCTTGGTATCGAATGAAAGCTCTTGTTAACACTAAATTTTTCGGGTAAATTTTATTGAAATCAGACAAGTAGTTTAAAAGTTATGCTTAAAAAACCTGTTTTGACAAGGTAATAATTATCGCCTGTTTCTTAGAGATGACTAAACCGATTTTGGCGCAATTAGTCTCATTTAAAAGGTAACATCACCAAACAATAGATCAATAGATCACTATTGATTTGTTTTTTGATTGGACGTTTAATTTGAAAGTTATGAGCAATTGAATACAGCATATTAAAATTTACAATAATTTATAACGATTCATCTAAGATGATTTATCTGGTTTGAATTATTTTGGCATCAAATTAGATCAAACCTTCCAGCATTGGACAAAAGATAGGAGTCACAACGACAACTTGTTAACCATAGCTACCTATTACCCCCCCTCCTTCCTTTCCACCCTTCCCCTTCATTCCCGAAAAAATCCTTCTTCATTACTTTCCCTTACCGTCCCTTCATCAATTGTAGAATCATCGTTTCAAAAAAAAAAAATATATCAAATTAGAGATTTTAATGCTTCAAATATATCTGTAAAATTTCAGAATAATCGGTTTTGCCGATCAAAAGATATTAACCCTGCAACACTCGCGCCCACTTTTGTAATACGGTTACTCGCGCGCACAATGGCCCAAAGCCAAAAAGACATGCGCACTAGAATTTTGACTGGGAAAACTTGGTTTTAGGTTTATGAAACCTAGGGAAGAATTTCTTGAAATTGAAAGTTCTATCGTCTGGTGCAATTTAAATTTTGATTAATCCCCCTAAAAGTGAAATAAAAAAAATATTTTTCTTCAGTTTCAATATAACACATTGATGTGTTCTGCAAAGTTTTAGAACATATTATCACAAGAAATTTTGTTGAATACAGTAATCTTCTATCTATTCAGCGAAGATAGAAAAATCTTAATAATTGTATATGAATTTGTAAAATCAGTTTTTTCTATTTTAGCTTTTAGCCCCAATGACTCGACTACCAACAGATACATTTTAAACATTTTATATTTGCTGATAGTTTTGCTGTATACAAACACCATTTTTCCATATGAAGAAACGAGAGAAAATTCCAGGGCCAATCGCAGTACGCCTCACATGCTGATTGCTTCGTTTCTGTGATGTCAGTTTATGCTGATCTATTTTCCCAACAATTTAAAGTATTAATGCATTGAATAATTATAACGTTTTGCTCATAACAAGTTAATTGAAGAATATACGTTAGTTAAACAGATTTGTAACTTTATAACAATATGGCATTCAAAAACCTACACGTGTTGTACAAAATGCAACAGCGTGAGTAGCCGAAGGTTAATAAAAATTGATGAAATTTATTCAAGAAAACTTTATTGATATCAATCAAAAAGAATGGCATTTCAGAAATTTATGCATAGTTCAAAAACCTATAAATTAGAGTTTTACTACGCAATGTATATGTTAAAGAATAATATTTCCTCTTACAACTTACTTTTACTTGCACTTACTCAAATTTGTAACAACCAACTTACCCTTACTCAGTAATAACATGAAAAAAAGGATCTATCAAAATTTATAGGTGCTGCTATTTTGTTCAAATTTTGAAAACTAATTCAATTTCCAAAAATTTTATGAAAATCAACGCACTACGCAACGTCCCAGCAAACATTTTCGTACGTATATCAAAGTAACAAATATGATATATGTACCGATATATCTAGAAAAATCGCATTCGATGCACGAAACCAGCATATGCGTACTGTTTTGGAGGTATTATACGTACTGCAAATTATATGAGAACAATTCACATTCATAAGTATTTGTATACGATGAAATCCGACTCATTATGATTAGTTCCATAATGCTATACAATTCCGTGACGAAAATCGTTTGTGAATCAGTTACTATCATTTTGTGCGAATAAATGTAAACTAGGGTGCGCTTCTTTAAGCTTTATGTACGATTTTGAGTTTGTTTAGCGATATTTAAGATGATTTTCACACATTATTATACGATTTGTGGTTTGCTGGGGTTATCAGCATCTTTGGCTCGAGCTGCACGTTCCTCACAATCATGTGGAAGATTTGTGTGCTGGGGTTAACCAACAGATGAATTATGTTCCGAAGACGTGTCGATTTCTATCTCAAAGAGCAAGCAAGACCGTATAACAAAGGTTTCTTTCACCACTAGGTGGATTAAATCGGGTTTTACCTTTGTTATACTATAACAAAGGTTTAAAAATTGGTCGAAAAACACGAAATTGATCCGAGGCCCGGAGGGTCAAGTCACATATACCAATCGATAGGGTTCGATGATTTGAGCAATGTCTGTGTGTGTGTGTGTGTGTGTGTGTGTGTGTGTGTGTGTGTGTGTGTGTGTGTGTGTGTGTGTGTATGTATGTAATGATTTTTTCTATCGCCTGTTTCTCAGAGATGGCTGAACCGAATCGTTCGCTATTACTCTTGTTTGAAAGGTATTATTGCCTAGTAGATCACTATTGAGTTGTTTCGTGATACGACGTTTCGTTTAAAAGTTATAAACAAAAATGTGAAAACTACGTGACACGGGTTTCTCCGGAACTACATGACCGATTTCAACGATCTTAGTATCAAATGAAAGCTCTTGTTAAAACTAAATTGTTCGGATTTTTTTTATTGAAAATAAACAATTAATTTAAAAGTTATGCTTAAAAAACTTGTTTTGACAAGGTAATAATTATCGCCTGTTTCTCAGAGATGGCCAAACCGATTTACGCGCTATTAGTTTCATTTGGCAGGTAATATAGCCGGATAGATCACTATTGAATGGTTTTCTGATTGGACGTTTAATTTAAAAGTTATGAGCAATCGAATACACCACACCAAAATTAACAATAATTTATAATGATTTTAACCAAGATAATTTACCTAATTTCAATTTTTTTAATATCAAACGAGAGGTTTTCACACTACGAATATATATGCAAAATTACATAAGAATTGGTTTTACCGGTCAAAAGATATTAACCCTCGAACACTCGCGCCAACTTTTATAACACGGTTACTTGCGCGCACAATAGCCCAAAACCAAAGAAAACGTGCGCACTAGAGTTTTGACTAGGAAAACTTGGTTTTAAGTTTATCGAACCTTTGGAAGAGTTTCTTAAAATTGAAAGCTCTATCGTGTGGTAGAATTTGAATTTTGATTAATCCCCCCAAAAGAGAAATAAAAAAATTATTTTCCTTCAGTTTCAATACAACACATTGATGTGTTCTGCAAAGTTATAGAGCATATTATTACAAGAAATTTTGCCGAATACAATAACTTTCTATCTCTGCAGCGTAGATAGAAAAATCTTATTTATTGTATATGAATTTGTAAAATCAATTTTGTAATTGTTGTATGACTTTTTCATGTAGTACAAAATTGTACAAATAGTAAAAATACACAACTGTGCTGAAAATACTTTGCTGGAACTTTGATTATAAAAAATACCCTAATTTTGACTCCGAATTACTCGACTACCAGCAGACGGATACATTGTAAACATTTTACATTTGCTGATAGTTTCGCTGCATACAGACACCATTTTTCCATATGAACAAAAGAGAAAATTCCAGTTACGGCCAAATTCTGGTACACCTCACATACTGATTGCTTCGTTTCTGTGATGGCGGTTTATGCTGATCTATTTTCCCAACAATTTAAATTATTAATGCATTGAATAATTATGACATTTTGCTCATAATAAGTTTATTGAAAAATATACGTTAGGTAAACAACGATTTGTAACCTTATAACAATATGGGATTGGAAAACCTACACGTCTTGTACAAAATACAACAGCGTGAGTAACCGCAGGTTAATAAAAATTGATGAAAATTATTCAAGAAAACTCTATTGATTTCTATGGCATTACATTCTCTCTATAGAATGGCATTACAGGAAATTATGTATAGTTCAAAAACCAATAAACTAGACCTTTACTAGGCAATGTTAAACAATAGGATTTCCTCTTACAACTTTCTTTTATTTGCACTTACTCAGATTAAAAACAACTTACTTATCCTTACTTAGCAATTTCATGAAAAAACGATCTATCAAAATTTAAAAGTGTTACTATTTTGTTCAAATTTTGTAAACTTATTCAATTTTCAAAAATTTTATGTAAACCAACGCACTAGGCAACGTTAAACAATAGATGAATTATAACAAAGGTTCCTTTCACCACTAGGTGGATTAAATCGGGTTTTTTATTTTATTTTTGCCTTTGTTATACTATATAAAACCTGATTTAATCCACCTAGTGGTGAAGGAACCTTTGTTATACGGTCTTCATCTACGTTAACGTTGCGTAGTGCGTTTGTTTACATAATTTTTTTGGAAATTGAAAAAGTTTACAATATTTGAACAAAATAGGGGCACTTATAAATTTTGATAGATCCTTTTTTCATGAAATTGCTGAGAAAGTATAAGTAAGTTGTTACTAATTTGAGTAAATGCAAGTAAAAGTAAGTTGTAAGAGGAAATATTGTTATTTAACATATACATTGCGTAGTAAAGGTCTAGTTTAAAGGATTTGAACTATGCATAATTTACTGTAATGTCATTCTATTTGATTCAATAAAGTTTTCATCAATTTTTATTAACCTTCGGTTACTCACGTTGTTGTATTTTGTACAACACGTGTAGGTTTTAGAATGCCATATTGTTATAAAGTTACAAATTGATGTTTAACTAACGTATATTTTTCAATAAACTTGTTATGATCAAAATACCATAATTATTCAATGCATTAATACTTTAAACTGTTGGCAAAATAGATCAGTAAAAACTGACATCACAGAAACGAAGCAATCAGTATGTGAGGTGTACCGCAATAGGCCCCAGCTGGAACTTTCTCTCGTTTCTCCACATGGAAAAATGGTGTCTGTATGCAACAAAACTATCAGCAAAAGTAAAATGTTTTAAATGTATCCGTCTGTCGATAGTCGAGTAATTCGGGGTCAAAATTAGGATATTTTTATAATCAAAGTTCTACAGTTCCTAAACAAGCAATCATAGAGGTATACTATTTTCAGCAAAGTTGTGTATTTTTACTATTTGTACAACATAAAAAGTCATACAACAATTACAAAACGAGCTAAAATGGAAAAACTGATTCATACAAAATAAATAAAATTTTTCTCTCTTCGCTGAAGAGATAGAAGGATACTGTCTTCAGCAAAGTTTCTTGTAATAATATGCTCTTAAATTTTACAAAACACATCAATGTGTTATATTGAAACTGAAGAAAAATATTTTTATTTCACTTTAAGGGGGATTAATCAAAATTTAAATTCTACCAGACGATAGAGCTTGCAATTTCAAGAAACTCTTCCAAAGGTGCGATAAACCTAAAACCAGGTTTTCCTAGTCAAAACTCTAATGCGCACATTTTTTTGGTTTTGGGCTATTGTCTCCCGCGAGCAACCGTATTACAAAAGTTGGCGCGAGTGTTCAAGGGTTAATATCTTTTGACTGGCAAAACCAATTCTTCTGAAATTTTGCAGATATATTTGCAGCAAGAAAACCTCTAATTTGATGCCAAAAAATTTAAACTAGATAAATTATCTAAGATGAAATAGTCGAAAATAATTGTAAATTTTAATGTGTTGTATACGATTGCTCATAACTTTTGAATTAAACGTCCAATCAAAAAACAAATCAATAGGGATCTATTAGGCTATATTACCTTTCAAATGAGAATAATAACGCATAAATCGGTTCAGCCAACTCTGAGAAACAGGCGATCATTTGTACCTAGTCAAAACAGGTTTTTTAAGGCTAACTTTTAAAGAGCTTGTCCGTTTTCAATAAAACTTGGTAAAAATTCTAGTAATAGCAAGAGCTTTCGTTTGGTACTAAGATCGTGCAAATTGGTTGCGTAGTTCCGGAGAAACGCGTGTCACGTAGTTTTCTCATTTTTGCTTATAACTTTTAAACGAAACGTCGGACAGCAATGCAATTCAATAGTGATATACTAGGCAACAATACCTCAAACAAAAGTAAAAGCGGTCAAATTGGTTCAGCCACCTTCGAGAAACAGGCGATAGAAAATGAGCTGCACACACACACATACACACATACACACATACACACACACACCGACATTGCTCAGTTCGTCGAGCTCTATCGATTGGTATATGTGATTCGGCCCTCCGGGCCTCGGAAAACACGAAATTGATCCGAGGCCCGGAGGGCCGAATCACATATATCAAACGATAGAGCTCGACGAACTGAGCAATGTCTGTGTGTGTGTATGTGTGTATGTGTGTTGCGGCACAAAGCCGCAATATGACCACGTTGACCTTCACATCTAGCAGAACAACAATCAGTGTACTCGGTCGAATATGAGACAAAGCGCTATTGTTGTTCTGGCTAGATGTAAGAACAATAAGCTATTATCAAACGATGTACCTATAAATAGGGTAATAAACGTGAGTCTTGTAGTTCAGTCCGTTCGCAGCCACCGCCGCTGGCGATGGTGTGCATATCGCAACACTTGTTCGTTATATATTGCATAATAATATTACAGTCCCGTTGGTAACCGGCCCCCCTTACGACGATCACGGAACAATGTGTGTATGCGTGTGTGCA
This sequence comes from Sabethes cyaneus, assembly GCF_943734655.1. Taxonomy (NCBI): domain Eukaryota; kingdom Metazoa; phylum Arthropoda; class Insecta; order Diptera; family Culicidae; genus Sabethes; species Sabethes cyaneus. The sequence goes on from NC_071355.1 coordinate 129,066,691, forward strand.
GCTCATTTTCTATCGCCTGTTTCTCGAAGGTGGCTGAACCGATTTGACCGCTTTTACTTTTGTTTGAAAGGTATTATTGCCTAGTATATCACTATTGAATTGCTTTGCGGTCCGACGTTTCGTTTAAAAGTTATAAGCAAAAATGTGAAAACTACGTGACACGCGTTTCTCCGGAACTACGCAACCAATTTTAACGATTTTAGTACCAAACGAAAGCTCTTGCTATTACTAAGCTTTTTACCAAGTTTCATTGAAAACGGACAAGTAGTTTAAAAGTTAGCTTAAAAAAACCTTTTTTGACTAGGTACAAATGATCGCCTGTTTCTCAGAGTTGGCTGAACCGATTTATGCGCTATTAGTCTCATTTGAAAGGTAATATAGCCTAATAGATCACTATTGATTTGTTTTTTGATTGGACGTTTAATTCAAAAGTTATGAGCAATCGTATACAACACATTAAAATTTACAATTATTTTCGATGATTGCATCTTAGATAATTTATCTAGTTTAAATTAGTTTGGCATCAAATTAGAAGTTTTATTGCTGCAAATATAACTGCAAAGCATAGCATAGCATAGCATAGCATAGCATAGTTTAACCGCCCGTGTGTTGCCCGCGATTGATCTAGATCAGCTGAAATTGCACAAAGAACCATCAAAATGATGCTCGGGAATAGCAAATCATACTCAGTGTACAACTTCTGATGATCCAAGTCTTTATAGTGATCAATAGCAAAGCTGGCCACGTCCATGCAGGTCAATTAGGGAAGGGAAGGAATATTAGTCGGGCACTTGCTGCTACTAGAGACCGATGAATCCTCTGCATCATCCACAAGTGTCACAGGAAGGAGTTTGTGGTAGTGAAGAGGTATTGATCTGGATCCACCGAGGTAGGTGGTGCGATCATTACGAACATGCGTACGGTGTGAGAACGACCATCTAATCATCGCAAGGCAATTAATGAAATGTCGACCAACATTTGAAAGGGGCGGATAAGCCAACTGTCAAACAGAACGAGTGAGAGTTATTTTTTGCTGGAGCAGCATAGGAAAATGAACTCTCACTCGTTCTGTTTGACAGTTGGCCTATCCGCCCCTTTCAAATGTTAGTCGACAAATACTGACGCATCGGCACTTTTAATTCATTCGATTGGTTCAAAACCGCGCACAATAAATTACCTGATACCGAAACCCGTTTGATATACAGAGTAAGGAGGGGTAAATTTCTACATTGGCATGGATGGGTGACTACTTTGACAGCTTCAATCTAACGTAAACTTTGGTTGCTAACGAAGCATAGTTGCTGAGTTATGTGCAAATGTTCTTTTAGGGCGGTTTTGATGTAATTTTTCGTTATACGGCAAATGCGATATCAACAGGATATTACTTGTTGAAAATTTATAGCAGCGTTTTACATCACTCACATATCTGTTCTGAAAATACGGCGAAAATAATTTACAAAATATGTTTCGCTTTTCCGTAATTTAATCAAACCCCGTCAAGCGCCTAGCGGGGCAAAAGTTCGATTCACGGACGGGGCAAAAGTGCGATTCATGGACGAGGTAAAAATGTATAGCTAATTATATACAGCTTTAGGCACTATATCACAGATACTAGAAATGAAAGATCTGCAGAAAACTGTGTGCTCTACAGATGTTGGCCGAAGAAAAACAATGTGTTTCCGCTGATGAAACAAAAAACAAACGTTTGGAAAAGTTTCGATCTAACGGAGGCTGCAATACATTTATGACAACTTCAAACATCGCACTTCTGCCCCGCCCTAGTCTAAGCATCAGGCTGACCAAAGGACAAACTTTGCTCAGTTCTTCGAAAACTACTATTCGTCGCGCCAACGCGATATAACCTGCAAAAGCCGTCGGACTATTCTACATCGCGTACCTAACGACAGGCGTAGCAGTTCGAGATAAATCCGAGAATCACGCGTAATAATTCAGTGATTTAGCTGTAAACTTGAGGTCTAGGCTGTTTTTGTAAATATATCCATATCCATACCACATCCATATTTGTGACATGTGGGATAAGAAGGAACAGTTTTGAACGTTAAGGAATTTAAATTGTCTAATAAAGCTTGAGTTTTCGGGGAATTCATGTCAAGCAAATTGATATTAAAATCACCCATCAGAATGATGTTTGATTCAGTTGAACAAATTTCTGCAATTAGCTTGCTAAGCCTTGCTAAGAGGTGGGTAGCGTTGTTTATCTGCCTCACTATGAGGGCAGTCCATCTTGAGGTCGTGCATTCACTTTCTACCACTTCGTTCAAAAAGTCAGGTCGTCGATTTGTAGCGCGACGAGGCGCTCCTACAGAAGTTTACAGCGATAATGGGAGCAATTTTGTAGGCGCCAGCAATGAGCTAAAACAGGAATTGAAAACCATTAATAATAATCTCGTGAAGACCTTCACCAATTCTCAAACCAAGTGGCTGTTTAATCCGCCCTCATCTCCGCACATGGGCGGCTCGTGGGAGAGGCTCGTCAGGTCAGTGAAGGTAGCGTTTGCGGCAATGACGACATCCAAACACCCAGATGAAGAAACTTTCGCGACGATAGTAGTAGAAGCGGAAGGGATTGTTAATTCGCGTCCATTAACTTTCATAACGTTAGAGAATGGAACTCAGGAATCTTTGACACCGACCCACTTTCTAATGTTGAGTTCTAGTGGTGTGACACAACCGATGAAAAATCTAGTACAGGCAAAAGCTGCAACTCGTGGTGATTGGAATTTGTGTCGGTATTTAGTAGATCTCTTCCGGCTCCGATGGGTCAAAGAGTATCTTCCCACCATAACCCGGCGAACGAAATGGTTCCGGGACACGAAGGAGTTGCGCCCGGGAGACTTAGTCGTGTTTATCGAACAGGGAATTCGAAATGGCTGGCTACGGGGACGTGTTTTAGAGACTCGCACAGGACGAGACGGGCGAGTTCGTCGTGCATTGGTACAAACATCACGGGGAACTATGCTACGGCCCGTTGTGAAGTTGGCGCTTTTGGACGTTATTCCAAGTAAAACCGATTCGGACAATAAGGATCAGTTTTACGGGCCGGAGGATGTTACGGCATCTAACGCAGGCCCAATCTGTGTCCTACGATCGGAGTAGCAGACACGTTATATTATACTGTGGTAACTCGCAATTACATGTCATACATGACGTTCAGTACCGGAAAAACCAATTGATCAGGCAGAACCGCAAACAATTAGAAGCAGATGTAGCGTGTTAGCAATTTGTTAATTAATTATTAACTGATATTTTCTATTAAATAATATATTTTCAAACTGGTGATGGATTAAAAATGTAATATTACTTAAACTTATATTCCGTATGTTGGAACGTGCTTATCAGAATATTGAGGTTACCTAAAATCTTTTAGCTAAACAAACTCGAAATACATCGGTGCGTCGCTGATAAGAGAACCAAAAGAAAGTACTTCCAACATAAGCAAAAATGTGAAAATTACGTGACACGATTTTCTCCGGAACCACATAACCGATTTCATCGATCTTAGTACCAAATAACAGCTCTTACTATTGCTAAACTTCACGCCAATTTTTATTGAAAACAAACAAGTGGTTTAAAAGTTATGCTTAAAAAACCAGTTTGACAAGGTTCAAATGATCGCCTGTTTCTCAGAGATGGCCAAACCGATTTACGTGCTATTAGTTTCATTTGGCAGGTAATATAGCCGGATAGATCACTATTGAATGGTTTTTTGATTGGATGGTTAATTTGAAAGTTATGAGTAATTCAATACACCACACCAAAATCAACAATAATTTATAATGATTTTAACCAAGAAAAATAACCTAATTTCAAATATTTTAATATCAAACGAGAGGTTTTCACACTACGAATATATATGCAAAATTTCATAAGAATTGATTTTACCGGTCAAAAGATATTAACCCTCGAACACTCGCGCCAACTTTTATAACACAGTTACTCGCGCGCACAATAGCCCAATACCAAAGAAAACGTGCGCACTAGAGTTTTGACTAGGAAAACTTGGTTTTAAGTTTATCGAACCTTTGGAAGAGTTTCTTGAAATTGATAGCTCTATCGTCTGGTAGAATTTGATTTTTGATTAAAAAATCCCCCTAAAAGTGAAATAAAAAAATTATTTTCCTTCAGTTTCAATATAACACATTGATGTGTTCTGCAAAGTTTTAGAGCATATTATTACAAGAAATTTTTCTGAAGACAGTAACCTTCTATCTCTTCAACGAAGAGATCTTATTTATTGTATATGAATTTGAAAAATCAGTTTTTCTATCTTAGCTCTTTTTGTAATTGTTGTATGACTTTTTCATGTATTACAAAGTTGTATAAATAATAAAAATACACAACTTTGCTGAACATAGTATACCTCTATGTTTCCTTGTTTACGAACTGTAGAACTTTGATTATAAAAAATACCTTGATATTGACCCCGAATCACTCGACTACCAATAGACGGATACATTTTAAACATTTTACATTTGCTGGTAGTTTTGCTGCACACAGACACCATTTTTCCATATGAAGAAACGAAAGAAAATTCCAGTTGGGGCCAACTGCGGTATACCTCACATGCTACTTGCTTCGTTTCTGTGATGGCGGTTTATGCTAATCTATTTTCCTAACAATTTAAAGTAATAATGCATTGAATAATTCTGACATTTTGCTCATAACAAGTTTATTGAAGAATATACGTTAGTATATACGTAATATACGATTTGTAACTATATAACAATATGGCATTCAAAAACCTACATATGGTGTACAAAATACAACAACGTGAGTAACCGAAGGTTCATAAAAATTGATGAAATTTATTCAAGAAAACTTTATTGTTGTGAATCAAATAGAATGGCGTTACAGGAAATTATGCATAGTTCAAAAACCTATTAACTAGACCTTTACTACGCAATGTATATGTTAAAGAATAATATTTCATCTTACAACTTACTTTTACTTGCACTTACCCTCATTAGTAACAACTTATTCAGCAATTTCATGAGAAAAGAAACTATCAAAATTTATAAGTGCTTCTATTTGTTTCAAATTTTGTAAACTTATTCAATTTCCAAAAATTTCATGTAAACCAAACGTGTCGATTTCTATCTCAAATCGCAAGTAAGACGGTATAACAAAGGTTCCTTTCACCACTAGGTGGATTAAATCAGGTTTTTTTTTCATCTAGCGCTTTAATAACGCTTCGTATGCTTTGCAAATGTTCTAAGAAATTGGTGATCTAATCAAATTGCACATTTTTGTCGAAAATAGTAGAGCTCTATCCTTTTCCCTTTAGAAGCTATCACTGCTTTTTTTTTTTAAATGTACATGTAATCTTTAAGGGGGTGTATCTCGGGGGAGAGCAACTATGAGCAGCTAAACTCACTTGTTTTTTGTGAATCAGTTTATGCTATATTCCACCATGTATAACTTAGGGTAGAACATTGTGGAAAATCTAAAAAAAGTTATTATGAAGGCAACCGTTGGTGAACATGTAGAAATAAAAGAAACAAGGGATAGCTCCTAAAGGGAAGATCTCTACTATTTTCGACAAAAATGTGCGATATAATACGATTACCAATATCTAAGAACATCTAAAAGGCGTACGAAGTGTTATTAAAGAGATAGATCGAAAAAAAACTATTTTTAAGGGTGTCCCTAAGAGTTTGGCTCTATAACTTTTTTCATGTAAGAAATAGAAACCTTCAGTCTTCAACGAAATTTCTTGAAATTAGTTTCTCTACAAATTTTCTGTAGACAGCAATCATTTCTGACTTGAAATAGAGAAAATAATTTTTGTATCTGCTTAGGGACACCCTAATGTCCAAATGTTTTGACGTAGGACTACGTCTTACGGCAAGTTTTGAGATAGGGTGTCATTCCAAAAAATCGAAAAATGCGAGCGTCACGAAAAATGAAAGGTTTTGAGCGCTAATAGCTCAACGGTTTTCCAATAGATTTTCAATATTCTTACACCAATCGATCGGAAAATCTTCTAAGAATTGACCAAAATGAAGAAAAGTATCAATTCTTGATGTTGAACTATTGAAAAATTGAAAATAATGAACCTATGTTTTACCAGAATTCTCGCTTCGTGATTGGTTGGAAGATTCTTTGCATTGATCTAAACCTATACAAATTTGATATCTGTGCTTGGGAAGTAAGCCAAAACAAGTGACCATGTTTCCTCATTTCAACAAGATTTCTTAACACCGCGGTTAAACCTAGACCATTTTAATGTCCTTGCTTGGGAAGTACGCCAGAAAGAGTGACAAAGCCTCCTCGTGCCAACAGATTTCTTACGAACGCGATTAAACCTAGTCCAATTTGATGTCTGTGTTAGGGAAGTGTGCCAGAAAAAACGACACAAGTTCGTTGTCCCAACAGATCGCAAAATATTTACTGCGACACGATTAAACCTCGGCGAATTTGATATCTGTGTTGGAAAAATGTGCTACAGCTGTAGTGTTCGGTTATATTAGGACTCTGTATGAATACGCATGCTTGCCGTTTCATTAGAAGTATAGTGAAAAGATGTACTGTTGATAAAATAAGATTGAATTGGTAAAATCTCTTCAACGATGGGTAATAAAAACAATCTTTAATTTCAGTAAGGTAGCAGGAAAGCAATAGTTTGTGTTCTTGATTTTGTTAAATTGTTTTCAAATGCACAATCTTTTGAGAATTCAACGTATGCAATGTTATTACTTTGATAAATGTTACATACAACGCATGTAGCATGTATATATGTTGCATATAGCATGTATACATGAAGAATCGAATGATTACAAGTATGAATACATGTTACTATCACTACAAAGAGACTTACGTAGTCCTGCGTCACCTATATATGCGGTCGTGTCTTGTACACAACCCCTCTGATTTTTTCATCACTAGAAAGTGCTTTTTAAATGAAGAACTTTTTTGAAGCAACTATTATGCTATATCTTAAGGTTTCGATGCTATTACTTATATCTCAATTGTTTTGAATCCGTCCGGCTGTCTGCCGTGACGTTACAACGCGAGCTTTAATCAGTTGTAATTTAGGTTCTATACTTAACTTAACTTCATTCTTTAGGCACCGTTTCAAAAGTAATTATGAGTACAAAGAGAATACGGATTATTAGATTGTTCGAATTTGTACTTTTCTGCGAAAGCGAAAAAGTACACCTTTTTCGTGACGTTACAACGCAAAAAAATTACCCTATTTAATCCACTTGAAATAAAAAAATAACTGCAAAATTACATCCAAACTATTTTTGGAATGGATTCAGCATATATTTCTTTGTAAGTTGGTCGAAAACAAGTGATATTATTAAATGTTTTAGCGCACTGTAGCAACATTTTTAAAAATATCACAAAAAATCATTTATTTCTTTTAAATTTTATTTATTTTCGATACACGTTTTATATAACTTCCGAAAATGCTAGAATACCAATTATGGCAGTTTTTAAAGGTTCAAACATTGCCCAATCATGGAAAAATATTCAACTATGCTAAAAGCAACTTTTATAAAATGTCTGGCTGGTATACCGGCCCACGGAATGTGTCATTTGGTTATGCGTAGGAATGGCGAGAGCTCATTGCGGCCCGCGGCACTTATGGGGTGATCTGACTTGGCCCGCATCACGCGTATGCCTGGGCACCACTGCTATAGAGCCTGCTACGAACAGAATTATCCATCAGTGGTTGGAACTTAAAACACATTTTAGTGTGGTAAAGGACACTGAAAAATGTTACACTGCGCAGACCTTGCATAATATGTACCAAAACGAGATAAATTTAGCTTATTTAAACTTCCTACAACCGATTTTATCGGAGGTGCAAAGAGTAAATAAATCATTTGAGGCAAATAACGTCGATCCAACAAAACTTTTGGAGGTAAGTGTATATGTATATGCCACATGTTTTTGAATTGTACATGTAGTCGAGGTATGGCCCCAGTCAAACAATCCAATAGCCGTTTATTTGAATTTTGATGAAGGAGAGAGTAAGGGTCAATAAGATCATAGTACCGGCCTCACAATCGCCAGGAATTCTAACAGATGACGGGGAAGTTGAAGAAACTGACTAAAGAAGTGACAGGTAACTCACTAACGGTTCGTCAATACCAAGTGAACATGAAAATCAAAGTAATCTTCTGAATTTTTTGCTCGAAAACTTGTGGAATATCAGTCGATGAACGCGGGGGAAAATATTAACTGCAAGCAAACGGCAACAAATATCATCGTAATATCACGAAATCGATCCGTGCTGACTAACGAAAACACCAGGCAATCATATTTGTAGCGTACAGTTCATAAAATCGGCCAAATGTCGAACTCGACATTATTCTTAGAACTTTTTCTAGTAACTTTGAACAGAGTTCACGCACAACAATCATCGTTGAGCCGCGAGTGGCTGAGCTCCAATGTCATTTCTTTAGTCAGTTTCTTTAGGGGAAGTGTGGAATAAAAAAAAAATATGAATGAGTTTCCCCTACTATTAAATGTTAGCAACGAAACCTTGAAATCAATAGATTTTTTAATAAATTGTCATTCATTTTCAAAATATTTTTAACGTTCCAGGATTTAACTTTGCTTACTCGATCCATTGCTAAAAAAATTGTTATACCGACTTCTCGTATTGATGTTTTACATTCGAAGATCGATGATTATTTAGACCCAAAGCCATATCTTGGATATGTTGTAGAGAAAAAGCTTGAGGATCTTCGAAACCGTTGTAAAATTTCAACTGAAGACGAAAAAATATTCCGAGAGATTTGTCAATGTTTGGTGCTAAGCTTATTAAAGCAAATACAACAGAGGCTTCCGATAATGTTGCGATTTTGCAAAAGATTTCTCTATTGTCTGTCTCGAATACATTAAAAGCATCTAAGGAAAAACTCAGGGATATGTTGGAATTTTTTCGGGTATCTGATAGTGTTGCGTCACGAATTGAATCGCAATACAACAACATTAATCTCGTGAAATGGGATGCTACAAAAGACACAATGTCGTTTTGGATGGAAGTTTCAGATTATTCGGATGCCTCTGGCTTAAATCCTTTTCAAGAACTCGTTGATGTTGTAATGGGAATATTAGTTCTGCCACATTCAAATGCTGAAGTGGAGCGGCTTTTCAGTGTCATGAATCTAGTTCAAACGAAGCTTCGAAACCGGCTCCTAAACGACATGGTGAATGCTATACTTACAGTGCGGTATGGTCTTCGACGTCATGAAAAATGTTGTAAGAATTATGAATATCCTTCGGAAGTTCTTAAAAAGATAAAGTCAAATGAAAAATATTTAAAAGCTGCTGAGAATCACGAAAATGAAGAAAATGATACCGAAGAACTTATCGCTGCAATGAATTCGGTAGATATTTTAGAGTTTTAGTAAGGTAAATGATGGTTTATATTAAGCTGCGTAATTCATTAATTGATTTGGTTTCTTAATTTTAGGCAGTTGAACATTTTTACAATTTTATTGATAACATAAATATTAGAGAAAACCAAAACTTATGTGACTTTGTTTTGATTTTCGCTCTATGAGCTTTAATAGGTATGCATATTAAATAAACCACCTACCATCATGTTTAAAGCTAAAATACTAATCTAATTTTCTTTTCTCACTTCATAATTAACACGAGCAGCTACGTTCATTGTTATGCTACGATACAAACTGAATATTTGTCGCTCATCAGAGAAAATAATACCTCTTTCGTTCGAAGTGTGTCAAGCGGTTCAGGCGTTCGTCGAGTTGCTTTTTTCACAACGAGATATGAGAGCTAAGTGGCGTAAGAAGCGTTTGCAGAGGTTGAAGCATAAACGCAGGAAGATGGGTGCGAAGTCCAATTCACTGGAATCTACTACCTGTCTGCGTATTCCACACGGTTAGGTTTAAGTTACAAAACGGCCACAATCTTCAGTCGTTCGCCTAAGCATTCGGCAGATTCCGAAAACCCGAGCAACTGCTCTGGAAAGATAGCTCCGGCTGGGAGAAAATTGCAGATGCCTTCCTAGTGATCAAATTCCATTTGGAAGAAAAGTGGTTTTTACTGCTGTGTTAAGGACATCGTGAAAAAGGTCCCATTCGAATGTCATTCAGTGCTTAGATTTCCATATTGTTTGAAGATATCCAACATTTAATAGGTACGTACCTAATTTTTAATAACTTTATCAAATACAAAAGAAAACTACGATTTAAAAATCTAGCGGGATTTTAGCGGGATTTGAGTTGTAGACAGCGGGATTTCAACGTCTAGACAGCGGGATTTTGACTAGTCGACCTGGTAACACTGGTTTTTAGTCTTGACCTTGAAATGCAGTCAGGCATATATTAAATTGCCCCGTTCCACCAAATGCGCATATAAAAAGTGTTTCTAACAAAAACTGTTTCATGTCCATACTAAAGAAAATAATGTAGCACAGTGTCGTCGTGGTTGGGCCACGTTTTGGAATTCGCCCAAAACTTTCGTTTCAAAAGGAATTTGGAAAAACTAAATACATTGTTGCAAAGGTCTAAGAATAAGGTAGATTTCCGGGAAATTTTGAACTGATTGCTTGAAAAATAAAAAAGTAGGCATTTACGTGAAGACAAAAAATGTTGTCATAGTCGGGCCATGTTGTACAGGTTGGGTAGGGCACCGCAGAAAATCTACGACATACGTATTGCAATTCTATATAGAGACATGAAAAAAATGAATTCCGTGAACAACGGCTCATATAGGTACAAATATCCTATTTTGAATTGCATTTTGGCGATCTTGTAAAATCAATATTGCTAAAACCGCCTTTTGCGAAGAGTACAACTACAATGAAAAAACCTGATTTAATCCACCTAGTGGTGAAAGGAACCTTTGTTATACGGTCTTACTTGCTATTTAAGATAGAAATCGACACGTCTTCGGAACATAATTCATCTATTGGTTAACGTTGCGTAGTGCATTGGTTTAGATAACATTTTTAGAAATTGAATAAGTTTACAAAATTTGAACAAAATAAGAGAACTTATAAATTTTGATAGATCTTTTTTCCATGAAATTGAGGAGTCAGTTGTTATTAATATAAGTAAGTGCAGGTAAAAGTAAGTTGTAAGGGGAAATACTATTCTTTAACATATACATTGCGTAGTAAAGGTCTAGTTTATAGGTTTTTGAACTATGCATAATTTCCTGTAACGCCATTCTATTTGATTCACAACAATAAAGTTTTCTTGAATAAATTTCATCAATTTTTATGAACCTTCGGTTAGTCACGCTGTTACATTTTGTACAACACGTGAAGGTTTTTGAATGCCATATTGTTATAAAGTTACAAATCGATGTTTAACTAACGTATATTCTTCAGAGGTTGGAAAATTCACAAAATGAATAGATACGCCGAGCATCGGCAAACGGTTTTTATCATGATAAAACTGCTACGCGAGTGGTTCAATTCGCCTATAACAATGAGCAACATACACTCACGCTTCATAGCATCGCTGAATATACGAATATCGTGAGTAACGCAATAGTGCGAGTTTCTGCTTTCTGCTGCTTGTAAAGCCACTAACACTACTTTAAACTATTCCCTTTTCGTAATAATATTATTTTGAATACTTTCCGGTGTCCCCGGGCATTCTACATCCGATAAATCGAACACACTCAATGTTCAATATTCAATTTTTGAACGAATTCTGATGTTCACATTGAGGTTCTGTTCGTGATAAAATTCAAAGCTGATGCATGCATTATCGGCGAGGCAGGCGAATAGTGTATGTTCATGAGGGATGTTCATCGATTCAAATGATCACTTTTTCGCGAATTCTCCAACCACTGATATTCTTCAATAAACTTGTTATGAGCAAAATGTCATAACTATTCAATGCATTAATACTTTAAATTGTTAGGAAAATAGATCAATAAATAGAATAAATGAAGCAAGCAGCATGTGAGGTGTACCGCAATTGACTCCAACCGGAATTTTCTCTCGTTTCTTCATATGGAAAAATGATGTTTTTCTGCAGCAAAACTATCAGCAAATGTAAAATTTTTAAAATGTATCCGTCCGTTGGTAGTCAAGTAATTCGGAGTCAAAATTAGGGTATTTTTAATAATCAAAATTCTACAGCTCCTGAACAAGCAAACATAGAGGTATACTATATTTAGCAAAGCTGTGCATTTTAACTATTTTTGTACAACTTTGTAATACATGTAAAAGTCATACAACAATTCCAAAAAGAACTAAAATAGAAAAACTGACTTTACAAATTCAAAAAAAAGCAAAGCCATGGGTTTATACCGTCTTTAGACATTACCCTTCTTTATCGACAGACTTCGCAGCCGGCTGTTAGAGTACAGGAAAATTACGGGGCCAGTGCAACAATCCTACTGACTCTAACTAGCAAGCACCGCCTAGCCGAGATTCGAACATACGACGACTGGCTTGTTAGACCAGCATCGTACCTCGAAGCTAGCTGGGTGGTGTGACTTTACAAATTCATATACAATAAATAAGGTTTTTCTATCTTCGCTGAATAGATAGAAGATTGCTATCTCCAGCAAAATTTCTTGTAATAATATGCTCTAAAACTTTGCAGAACTCGTCAATGTGTTATATTGAAACTGAAGAAAATTAATCTTTTTTATTTCACTTTAAGGGAATTAATCAAAATTTAAATTCTACCAGACGATAGAGCTTTCAATTTCAAGAAACTCTTCCAAAAGTTCGATAAATCTAAAACCAAGTTTTCCCAGTCAAAACTAATGCGCACGTTTTTTGGTTTTAGGCTATTGTGCTCGCGAGTAACCTTGTTCCAAAGTTGGCGCGAGTGTTCGAGGATTAATATCTTTTGACCGGTAAGACCAATTCTTATGAAATTTTGTAGATACATTCGCAGCCTTTCGTTTGATACTAAAATAATTGAAACTTGATAAATTGTCTTAGTGAAAATTATTATAAATTATTGTTAATTTTGACATGTTGAACACGATTGTTCATAACTTTCAAATTAAACGTCCAATCAAAAAACAAATCAATAGTGATTTATTAGGCTACTAGCTGACCCGACAAACTTCGTATTGCCACAAATTAACCTGTGTTGTACATAAATCATGAATCTCGGATGATCTTTGTCACTATCTCGAGTTTTGCAAGCCCCCCAGTGGGCGGCGCTTCCGACGGCGGGTCACCGGCAACACTCGCGACCGGCTCGTCCTGAATGATCTAGTGTTACTATAGATAGTTTTTGTGGTCTTGTTATTGATTAATGTTTTATGGAAGAGTCTCGAATTTCTCGAGTTGGATTAGTTTTTGAGTTTCGCAAAAATTTCTATTTTATTTGTATGAGAGTCCATATCCCCCTACCACAGGGGTGAGAGGTCTCTAACTATCATAAAATAAATTCAAGACTCAAAGATCTCCTACATGCTAAATTTGGTTCCATTTGCTTGATTAGTACTAAAATTATAAGGAAATTTGTATTTCATTTGTATGGGAGCCCACGCTCTTAAAAGGGAAAGGGGTCGTAATACACCACAGAAAAAAAATTCTGCCATCTAAAACTCTCACATGCCAAATTTGGTTCCATTTGCTTGATTAGTTCTAAAGTTATGAGCAAATTTGTATTTCGTTTGAATGGGAGCCCCCCCCCCTCCTAAAAAGGTAAGAAGTCCTAATTCATAATGGGAAAAATGGTTGCCTCCAAAAACACCCACATGCCAAATATGGTTCCATTTGCTTGATTAGTTCTCGAATTATGAAGAAATTTGTATTTCATTTGTGTAGAAGCCCCCCCTCTTGAAGTGTGGAAGGATCCTAATTCACCGAGAAAATATTTTTGCCTCCAAAAACCTCTACATGCCGAATTTGGTTCTATTTGCTTGATTAGTTCTCGAGTTATGGGGAAATTTGTATTTCATTTGTATTGGAGCCCCCCCTCCTAATGTGGGAAGAGGTCCTAATTCATCACAGAAAAAATTCTTGCCTCCTAAAACACCTACACGCCAAATTTGGTTCCATTTGCTGGATTAGTTCTCGAGTTATGAGGAAATTTGTATTTCGTTTGTATAGGACCCCCCCTCCTAAAGTGGGGAGGGGTCCCAATTCATCATTGAAAAAAAATTGTCTCCAAAAACACACATATGCCAAATTTGGTTCAATTCGCTTGATTAGTTCTCGAGTTATGAGGAAATTTGTATTTCATTTGTACAGGAGCCCCTCCTCTTAAAGTGGGGAGGGGTCCTAATTCACCATAGAAAATTTTCTTGCTCTCGAAAACCTTCACATGCCAAATTTGGTTGCATTTGCTTGATTAGTTCTCGAGTTATGAGGAAATTTGTATGGAAGTCCCCCCTCTTAAAGGGGAGAGGAGTTATAATTCCTCTTATAAAGAGGGGAGGGGTCTCAATTCACCATAGAATAAATTCTTGTCACCAAAAAAAACACCCACATGCCAAATGTTGTTCTATTTGCTTGATTAGTTCTCGAGTTAGGAGGAAATTTGTATTTCATTTGTACAGGAGCCCCCCCCCTCTTAGAGTGGGGAGGGGTCCTAATTCACCGTAGAAAATTTTCCTGCCCTCGAAAACCTCCACATGCCAAATTTGGTTCCATTTGCTTGATTAGTTCTCGAGTTATGAGGAAATTTGTATGGAAGCCCCCCCTCTTAAAGGGGAGAGGAGTTACAATTCCCCTTATAAAGAGGGAGGGGTCTCAATTTACCATAGAATAAATTCTTGTCACCGAAAACACCCACATGCCAAATTTGGTTCTATTTGCTTGATTAGTTCTCGAGTTATGAGAAAATTTGTATTTCATTTGTATAGGAGCCCCCCCTCCTAAAGTGGGGAGAGGTTCTTATTCATCATAGAAAAAATTCTTGCCTCCAAAAACACCTACATGCCAAATTTGGTTCCATTTGCTGGATTAGCTCTCGAGTTATAAGGAAATTTGTATTTCGTTTGTATAGGAGCCCCCCCCCCACTTAAAGTGGAGAGGGGTCCCAATTCATCATAGAAAAAAATTTTGTCTCCAAAAACACCCACATGCCAAATTTGGTTCTATTTGCTTGATTAGTTCTCGAGTTATGCAGAAATTTGTGTTACATTTGTATGGGAGCCCCCCCTCTTAGTGGGGGGAGGGGTCTCTAACCATCACTAAAACCTTTCCTGGCCCCAAAAACCTCTACATGAAAATTTTCACGCCGATTGGTTCAGTAGTTTTTGATTCTATAAGGAACACAGGACAGACAGACAGACAGACAGAAATCCTTCTTTATAGGTATAGATATTGCCTTTCAAATGAGACTAACAGTACAAAAATCGGTTTAGCCATCTCTGAGAAACAGGCGATAATTATTACCTTGTCAAAACAGGTTTTTTAAGGTTAACTTTTAAACTACTTGTTTGCTCTCAATAAAACTTCCGTATCAGGTAGTTTTCACATTTTTACTCATAACTTTTAAACAAAAAGTCGGACCATGAAACAATTCAATAGTGATACACTAGGCAATAGTACCTTTCAAACAAAAGTAAAATCGAACGAATCGGTTAAGCCATCTCCGAGAAACAGGCGATAGAAAATGAAGCGCACACACACACATACATACACACACACCCACCCACACCCGCACACCCACCCACACCCGCACACCCACACACACACCCACACACACACACACACACACACACACACACACACACACACACACACACACACACACACACACACACACACACACACACACACACACACACACACACACACACACACACACACACACACACACACACACACACACACACACACACACACACACACACACACACACACACACACACACACACACACACACACACACACACACACACACACACACACACACACACACACACACACACACACACACACACACACACACACACACACACACACACACACACACACACACACACACACACACACACACACACACACACACACACACACACACACACACACACACACACACACACACACACACACACACACACACACACACACACACACACACACACACACACACACACACACACACACACACACACACACACACACACACACACACACACACACACACACACACACACACACACACACACACACACACACACACACACACACACACACACACACACACACACACACACACACACACACACACACACACACACACACACACACACACACACACACACACACACACACACACACACACACACACACACACACACACACACACACACACACACACACACACACACACACACACACACACACACACACACACACACACACACACACACACACACACACACACACACACACACACACACACACACACACACACACACACACACACACACACACACACACACACACACACACACACACACACACACACACACACACACACACACACACACACACACACACACACACACACACACACACACACACACACACACACACACACACACACACACACACACACACACACACACACACACACACACACACACACACACACACACACACACACACACACACACACACACACACACACACACACACACACACACACACACACACACACACACACACACACACACACACACACACACACACACACACACACACACACACACACACACACACACACACACACACACACACACACACACACACACACACACACACACGCAGACATTGCTCAGTTCGTCGAACCCTATCGATTGGTATATGTGACTCGGCCCTCCCACTATGGGGGATTTCCATACAAGCAGGCGGTCAAAAATATTTGACGAACATATTTTGAAAAGGGTTTAACTTTTTACATTTGTCATATGCGAAAAACTAATATATGATTTTGTAAAATCGCCGTTTTATGATCAATTTTCAACCGATTTTCGATCTGTTTTTTGCATTAAGACTGCAAATCCTGTCTTCAAATGTATAAATGTTTTTTTTATATTGGACAAGATGGCGGTCATAAAATGTTAATAGTCCCTTATTCCTTAAAATTTCAAAATCGGCCTTTCGGCTCAAAAACCAAAACTCAAAAAAATTTGGTTTTATGTTGAAACTCGTCAAAAAATCATAAAAGGAACTCAGAACAGAAGAAAAATTGCCGCACGGTAGAAGACCTGACTTTTTAGCAAAGCCCAAAGGGCCGAGTGTCATTCACTGTTTAACTCAGGTCGATGAGATCGACAAATGTCTGATTGTATGTATGTATGTATGAATTTATATATATACACGTATGAGTTTCTATATATGCGTTTAAGTAATCAATTGTCTACCAACGTTTTCTCGGAGATGGCGCAAACAAATGTCACACAATATATTTCATTTGCAAAATACTTTCGTCCCATATAAACTTTGTAAGATTCACCGAAATTGGTCCATAAGTTCAACATATCTAGAAGATAGATCTTAAAATAGGCCATAGGTCTAAGAACTCAGCCCACTCAATTGGATTGGAATTTTAAATTTTCGAAGGTGTTTCTTCGATGAACTTAGCAGGAGGGGCGCATGTTTTCTTCATAGTTCCAATAATGTCGTAAGTAGGAAATCTCGATGGTGACTCCCTCTGAATTATTTCATATTGAAATTTGCTTAACCCAGTTTCTAAAAATTATTACACTAAATGCTTCTTCTGTTGACATCATTTCACGTTGATAACGTTATCTGAGCGCGCGCGATTGTGTGTGTGTGTGTGTGAGTGTGTGTGTGTGTGTGTGAGTGTGTGTGTGTGTGTGTGAGTGTGTGTGTGTGTGTGTGTGTGTGTGTGTGTGTGTGTGTGTGTGAGTGTGTGTGTGTGTGTGTGTGTGTGTGTGTGTGTGTGTGTGTGTGTGTGTGTGTGTGTGTGTGTGTGTGTGTGTGTGTGTGTGTGTGTGTGTGTGTGTGTGTGTGTGTGTGTGTGTGTGTGTGTGTGTGTGTGTGTGTGTGTGTGTGTGTGTGTGTGTGTGTGTGTGTGTGTGTGTGTGTGTGTGTGTGTGTGTGTGTGTGTGTGTGTGTGTGTGTGTGTGTGTGTGTTATTCGCTGGAAATATATTTAGTCTTGAAATCTCCCATATTTTCAAAACACTATATTTCGCAGAGTGGCGCATGGTGGCACGTAATTCTTTCATAATTTGGTAGTATATACCTGAGACTGAACACAGAATGTAGAATTGACCTGGAGATATTTGGAGAAAAAAAGTTCTCGTCTAACAAAGCAGAAAATTCTCTTATTTTTCCATGTTTTTCTTCTTCTCATTCTTTTTATGATTATTATTTTTACTCTAGCTGTCTAAACCATCTGTTTTTCGGAAAGCTCAATTCATTGCCTTTCTAATGATGTATAAAACATAAGATTTAACTTTGAAAATAGTGTTCGAAAATTGATTTGAAATCAAACGTGTTTTACGGCAAAAAGCATACATGTCATATCGTTTTTCAACTTTGACAGCCTCTATCTCAGAAACAACATCGTATAGAGACTTGCTACTTTGAATTTTTCTTAATTAAAGTGTTTACTATCAATAGAAAATTTCATTAGAAGGATTAGTGAAAGTCAGTTTTCTGTTTTTTGTCCGCCTGATATCTCATAGTGCCTCTGGGCCTTCGTCCAATTTCGTGTTTTTCGACCAATTCCTAAACCTTTGTTATATAGTATAACAAAGGTAAAAACAACAAAAATCTAGATTTTTATCGTATTAATTTTGCTTTATTTCCTCACATTTTTCGTGACTGACATTCTCTAGCGATTATTGCGCTTCTGTGCTTAAAATTATGGTGGCCCAACCGTGACTACTCAAGTGGTCCGACCTTTACAAATAACGCTTTTCTAGTATTCACCTTAGCCTGCCCAAACAGCTTACTGGAGGGCATTTTTCTATAGTCTTCGTGGGCAGCACAACACACTTCATACATTTTAAAAATTTATCTCGATAATTGCATTTCATGAATCATTTCTTGAAGAAAAGTTCATTGCAGCTGGAAAACTTTTTGACGTAGGACTACGTCTTACGGCAAGTTTTGAGATAGGGTGTCATTCCAAAAAATCGAAAAATGCGAGCGTCACGAAAAATGAAAGGTTTTGAGCGCTAATAGCTCAGCGGTTTTCCTATCGATTTTCAATATTCTTACACCAATCGATCGGAAAATCTTCTAAGAATTGACCCAAATGAAGAAAAGTATGGATTCTTGATGTTGAACTATTGAAAAATTGAAAATAATGAACCTATGTTTTACCAGAATTCTCGCTTCGTGATTGGTTGAAAGATTTTTTACGATGAGCTAAACCTATATCAATTTGATATCTGTGCTTGGGAAGTAAGCCAAAACAAGTGACCAAGGTTCCTCATTTCAACAAGATTTCTTAACACCGCGGTTAAACCTAGACCATTTTGATGTCCTTGCTTGGGAAGTACGCCAGAGAGAGTAACAAAGTCCCCTCGTGCCAACAGATTTCTTACGAACGCGATTAAACCTAGTCCAATTTGATGTCTGTGTTAGGGAAGTGTGCCAGAAAAAATGACACAAGTTCATTGTCCCAACAGATCGCAAATTTTTTACTGCGAGACGATTAAACCTAGGCGAACTTGATATCTGTGTTCGAAAAATGTGCTACAGCTGTACTGTTCGGTTATAATACGACTCTGTATGAATACGCATGCTTGCCGTTTCATTGAAAGTGTAGTGAAAAGATGTGCTGTTGATAAAATAGGATTGAATTGGTAAAATCCCTTCAACGTGGGAAACCATGAAATCCATGGCATGGATAATAAATCAGTCTTTAATTTCAGTAAGGTAGCAGGAAAGCAATAGTTTGTGTTCTTGATTTTGTTAAATTGTTTTCAAATGCACAATCTTTTGAGAATTGAACGTATGCAATTTTACTACTTTGATAAATGTTACATACAACGCACGTAGCATGTATATATGTTACATATAGCATGTATACATGAAGAATCGAATGATTACAAGCATGAATACATGCCACTATCACTACAAAGAGACTTACGTAGTCCTGCGTCACCTATATATGCGGTCGTGTCTTGAACACAACCCCTCTGATTTTTTGTAAGATTTAGTCACTGAATTCAGTACGGGTGTTTTGAATACACGATTGAAACTCACAATATTGTGAAAAGTTAGCTATCACAGTAAGTAGTTTTACAATGGTTGTATCATAGATATCATGAGTTATTAAACTGTAAAATCGTGATGGCCCGACCATAACAGTGGCCCGACGATGACGACAATACCCTATTGTCAGTATGGACATGAAAGTTTTTGTTTTCTAACTTTTTTCCCTTGAATATTGCGCATTTTGGGATGTATGGAAGACTTGTAGCACAGACAAACAGACATAACACTCGTTTTCCATTCTTCGGACCGATTAAACCGTCATTTCAAAATTGGGCTTAGTTGGGAATGTCTCCGTTTTGGTCAAAGTGGCGCTTTTTAACGAAAGAAGGGTAATGCTCCATAAAAAATACTTGCTAGTTCGAGGGATATTCCTGTTGCTATTTGGTATTTGGGAATGTCGATCATAGATGGTGCAAGTGTTAAAGAAAAATGTGTGGCACGATTTTTGTGATTTTCTTTCAAGCGTTATGTCTGTTTGTCTGTGATTGTAGGCCACATAAATATCTGTCTTCAAAAAAAGAATTCATCAATTTCTGAAATGGCCTAGAAAATCGATTTTTAGTTTATAAAATGCTTTTTTATCAGTGAGAAATTAATATATTTTTCAGCAGCCCGGATAATCGAATCATATTTTTGGTACTAAATGTTTACTATTATTGAATATTATTTACCCTAAAGTTAGAAAATTCCTTCCTTTGATTTTTTTTACTGATGACGATGTTGGTTGATCGTGATGATGATGATTTTGCTGATGATGATTATTTTGATGATAGTTTTGTTGATGATAATGATGATTTTAATGATGGTGATGATTTTGTTGATGATTATTTTAATGATGGTGATGATGATCATGAATTATGCATCATAACCCCGCAGAAGTCACGAATGTATGTATGTATGTAAGGGGTTAGCCACCATCACCTCAAGGGTTTCCCATTGTATGCAAGTAGAATTACTGCAGAATCGAATTTATCTACCTAGCAACTTTCATGTCAATGCTGTTCGTGAAGGACCAAAAGGATAACCCCGCAGAAGTCACGAATGACCCAAAACTGGTTAAAGTGACTATAATCTAAACAAACAAAAAATCTGCGCCATTCATACACTAACTTTTCCGGAGTGCGCTCGTCCCAGTTTGTACCAGATTACACACTTTGCATGAGAACTTTCCCGCTTGCAGTGAAATGAGCTACGAACACTAAAGGGTCAAACAATCTCATAATCGTCCTCAGTACCTGGCGCTTCGTTGACATACCAACCCGAGCACTCTTTCCACATGTTTGGGTTTCTCCAAATTCATGATTTTGCAGGATGGTTCCCTCGACTTCTCCAGACGATCCAATACTTGCGGGGCATTGGAAAAGAAAATTTTAATCTCGAATCCGGCCTGCTAGTGAACGTACTGCACATCCAGAACTAACCCACTGCTTCAGCCGCTGTATAGACGCTATCCAGAAAATCATTAACATAGAAAATGCGCATTGACAACCGCTTCGGAAGCTTTCAGGTATGATTTTTCCCATTCTCGAGCATTCATTCTTAATTTATTGCGCTGAGCATGGTGAGCACGTCGCTCTGAACGTTGCTACATCTATCACAAAAATTTGGGCGATTCCGCTGGATACACCGCCACAGAAAGCCTTGAAAAATTGCTTATCCGTTTCCCGGATGCGAATTTGGTGAGACATTTAACGAATAGCTCCACACATCGCAACATTCCACATTCTGGATCGCCTTCAAATGTCTGTCAACGTTGTCAACATAACAAGTCCTTTGAGCAGCATATCATTGAAGAACACTCCACTTTCTCAAATTTTGCTCGGCTGAGACGGCACCACAGAACAGAAGTGGAAGTTCAAACGATTCGGCGTTCAAAACTGGTAACAGTTTTTTTTTGTTTTTATTTTTCTTTGGGAAGGTTTTCGCATAGAAGCGAATAACAGCAATATAAGCAGAACGCTCGTTGCCAATCGCATGGCAGCTTTCACATGCTTTCGTGTGCATTCGTATGCGTTCGTGTTTTCGTGGAAAAAAGTGACTCGCTACCGCCAGATTCGCTAGTATCTGTAGAAAGTAGCATGTACGTGTTTGGATTTCTACTTCCACTTCTGTGACGCCACAGTCAAATGAATCAACAAAATTGAGTCAAAGTGATCGGACGATCCCTGACCAGCAGGAACAACACTACACCTCTTGGTCAGCACTAAGCTTAATGTAAGGCTATCTCTATCTATAATATGCTGAACGAGGACCTGAAGAAACTTACACACTTAATTCCAAAATAAAGTCTCGGTAAAGTAAAATACCGAACTACATACAAATAGGTCTGTTTTCCCGTGATATCGGTTAGCATTTCTCGTTTTTCCGTAACTTGGAATATTATTTTACTGAGATATCGGAAATGAAGCTTATTTACCGAGATACTGCAATCTTATTTGCCGAGAAGATCAGTAAAACAGTAAAGCGTAAAGCCCCGAGCTCAGTAAAATAAAGTACCGAATCTAGGTACTTCAATATCGTTTTAACGAAATTTCGTTTAATGCTACTGAAAAAAGCCACAGATTGTTTTACCGAGATTTCGGAAACCAATGTCAAAAATTAACTGTGCGCGATCGACAGCAGTTTCGTTTGTTTATTTGCTTTGTTTATTTGCTCAATTAAGGTTTAGGCTTCAAGCCCGTTTTCCAATAAAAAAGTACTTAGTAACTATGAACATTAACTATTAAAAACACTCAAATGGGATGCAACTGTCCCCTAAAATACAAGCTAAGCCTATTTTTAATATTCGCTGGTGCCATGGTAACATTAACTATATGCTGTAGATCGTTGAAAGCTTTCATGAAACGGCACGTTGGCTCATGCTGGGAGTAATTCCTGTTTCGATGAGGTGGATTAAACACCCGGGTGTTCCGAAGTGCAACTTGGCTGTGATTGAAATGCAACCTTGAAGCAAGCATTTGACTGTCGGCTCGTCCAGATAGGATGTTCGTGAAGAACACTATGTCGGCAATCTTATGTCTGCAGTGGATTGTGTCAATGTTGACTAAAGAGCATAGGTCGTGATACGGCGGTAGTTCATCTCCATTGCACCTCAAGTACCGCAATGCAAAACGAACAAACTTTTTTTGGACTGTCTCTATCCGTTGTATATAGGTTACATATTGCGGACGCCAAACTACACTTGCGAAGTCTAATTTACTTCGCACAAGGCCTACATATATTGCTAGTATTGCATATGGATCCTTAAGGTCACGACCGTATCGTCTCACAAGAGCAAATAGCTTTAAGCAGTCTTTAATAACGTTGTCTATGTGACTTGTAAACGAAAGTGAACGATCAAATATGATTCCTAGGTCACGAATGGTTTCCTTGCGTGGCAAAACGATTCCGTTGTAGGAGTATTGAAATTCGATTGGACGTAGTTTTCGGGAAAAAGTCATAACAGAGCATTTATCTGGGTTGATGTTCAAGCCGCTATTCGAACAGAATATTCCAATGTTATCCACGTCAAGTTGTAGCTTAAGACAATCACTGCCAGTCTTGATAGGTAAAAAGATTTTTACATCATCTGCGTATATTAAGATTGTAGCATTGGACAACATATCCGGAAGCCTGTTCATCACTAGTACAAAAAGCAATGGTCCTAGATGACTACCCTGCGGTACTCCCGAATTAACAACAAATGAAGCAGAGACGTTTTCCTTAATTTTCACATACTGAACTCTGCGCGAAAGGTAAGTTCTTAGCCAGTTGTAAATCGGTCCATCGATGCCGAAGTCTGTAACCGATTGCATAATACTATCCGTCTTAACAGAATCAAAGGCTTTACTCATATCAGTGTATACACAGTCTACTTGAAACCCCCTTGAGATATAATCGTTTACCAGAGACGTAAATTCACAAAGGTTCGTGGTTACAGATTTTTTCTTCAAAAACCCGTGTTGAGCAGAAGAGATACGATCAGCAACCGTTTCGTATAGATGATCGTAAACTGTTTGTTCAAAGAGCTTCGGTATAGCCGACTGGATAGTTATTGCTCGATAGTTCTCCACATCTGAGCGAGATCCTTTTTTATGAATTGGACTAATACGAGATACCTTCCAAATCGAGGGGAAGTAACCGGAGGCTAGAGACGCATTAAATAGACTCGCGAGAGGTTCTATTAGTTCATTCTGAAACTCTTTCAAAAGCTTATTCGATAGTGTATCGGGACCAGGTGACAGATTTTTGTCGAGTCTGCGAATAGCATTTCCGATGCTGTTTTGAGATACTTGGTATGCTTCTGCATCGCTGTATTGAAATGGTATATTGTTGGCGGAGGTATGTTCGTCAAATACGGTTTTAAAATGTTCCGCAAATAGGTGCGTTGATGACTGAGCACCGGTAGCAGTAACGTTCTTATACTTAACGTGATCTGGAATACTGCAGTTCTTCCTTCTGCTATTTACGAACTTCCAGAAACATTTCGGGTTACCTTTTATAGATCTTTGTATTTCACTTAGGTAAACTTCATATTCTTCTCGGTGGGCAGCTTTGAACATACGTAGAACCTGCTTATAGTGCGTCACGTTTTCATCTGACCTATTTCGATGCATTCGTTTTAAAGCCGATCGTTTGGCTTTCATTAGATTGATAAGCGACCGAGAAAACCATTCGGGGTAATTGTGCTGTGATTTTTGCTGTTTGATGACCATTGGAGCATGACGGGAAAAAATATCGAAAATCACATGATAAAACGACAAAATATTATAATCCATGGAATTATTAACATTCGCAGCATCCCCGATATCGACATTGAGAACACCAACGGCGCGAATAAAATCCAGCAGCACAGATGCTTGCATAACATATCCCGCTACATCGCTTTGGAACATTTCCTCTGTAACAAAGATATTGTTCCATTCAATATTACCTAAGTCAGTACGCACGCCTACACTGTCCATTGCATTTAAATTCAAATACTTTTTGAACACCCCAATGTCACACTCGTTCGATGCGGCCGCTTCGATGGTCAATAACATCGCACAGTGATGAATTTCGTTCTTGATCAATGGATCCGTTAATGCCACCTGGCAGATGTCTGTGTCAGTAGTGAACACCAGATCAAGAAAGCAATTGTTGTTGTTTACAATATTGCATACTTGCATCAGCCCAGCAGCGAGAAAACTATCAACAATAGCTATCTCGGTTTGTGAAGTAATTTGTTCGGGTAAGTAAAATGGATTATTTGAGTCGAAATTAATTTGATTCCAATTCAAATTTGGCAGGTTAAAATCACCGACAACGATAACTTCGTCTTCCGGACTAATGCTTACAACTATGGACTCAATAAAAAGACAAAACGAGCGATAACGATCGATACCAGAGGTAGGTGCAATATATCCGCAGCACATATAGAGTGATCCGGTCTTTGCTGCTAGTTTAACACAGAGTGCTTCATTGCTTTTAGCCACTGCGTATTCTGTGCTGGCGATGCTATTTCGGACGGCAATCAGAACACCACCGCCAGAGGTTTTTTCACTATTGAAGGCATTTCTATCACAACGGTATACACGAAAGGCGGAAGAAAACAATGAACCATCCAGTACAGTTGCATCCAGGTTAGTTTCAGTGAAACAATATACATCTATGTCTAATTCAATAGACGACATATAGACAATTTTTTGTCGTTCGCATCCTCTTATACTATTCATATTTTGATAATATACATCCAATATCTTTTTCTTTTCGGTAGGTTTTCGTGTCATTGATACTATAGGACTAGTGACGGTCAAATTTGGTTCCAACTCAGGTACGTCAGTAGCATTTATGTTAATTTCAATACGATTATGATCATTCAATATTGCAGGATCGTTATTACTACTGTGTATTGGCAAGGGGTGTAAGAAAGTTTTCTGGATTGGACTCATTATCTCTGATATTTTGAAATGTGTTTGTTCGAGGTTCACTTATGAATTCGCGGAAATAAATACCAGTTTGCCAGCTCGAGGGCTGCATCGCCTTTTCTTTGAAAGCGATATCGATTCCCACCTTAAATGACACGTATGTCATTTGGCTCAAATCAGCACCATTGCGGACTAATTTAATGACTTGGACGGGGCCCTCCAGCTCCAGATTCTGCTGTACTAGTGTAGAAATCTCCTCCACAGTGGCTTGTGGGGAGAATCTAGACAGAAACAGCCAGAATTTATTTACTCGAGGGGGCAGCGGTACGATCGGAATAGATGAACCCTGCGGTGGCTCTTTATTCCCACAAAGCATTCGAACGGCATTTGTTTCTTCGTGTGGGAGATCTACAAGAATGCGAGGACGCTTAGGCGCTCTACCCTCTGACCCGGGAATCACTTTGGGAGTTGAAGGCGTAACGGGAATTTTTCGCGTAATTCGATTAATCATGTTTGCATTTTTCTTGATTTCATCTCTTAATTCTTCGAACATTTTGCTTTGCTGATCCAATACGGAGTGAAGTACGTTATTAGCATTGGTAAGAGAATCTCGAAAAGTTACATTATGCATAATTTTCCGGCAAGCGTGACACATCCAAAATAAACCAGCGCTAGATTTTACCTCTTCCCATACTGCTGGATTAAGCTTGGAGCATCCAAAATGGAATGTTGATCTACAGAAACCTTGACAAACAACTGTATCTGCATCCGTATGAATGACATTAGCACAGGCGTTGCAGAGATGATCCATTTCTACTGCTGTTTTATTTTGCACTTTAATCACGTTATCAAAAGAAACTTTAATACTTCCGAGCACAGTATCTTCCAATGATCACGATTATCACAGTGAAATTACAAGATAAACAGTATTTCAATGACAAAATTATCACAAAACTGCAGCTCACTTTTCAACAACTTCGTTACCGGTGAAGTTAAAATTGTGAAAATGGATTAAATGGATGATTTTTTTCATAGATTGACATCGATTTTCGCAAAATACACAAATGTACGAAAGTATGTATAGATCAATGGCGGATCTGGCAGGAGAAAATTCTAACCGCGTATCGGAATCTCTTCAAAGAAATTTCGGATGGTAAATGGAATGTTTATGAATGTGTGAATGTTTTAACTTAACGCATAAATTCTTGCAGATTTTTTTCGATCCCTGGCTATCATTCGGTCTAAGAACCCTACCAGAGGCTGTAAGCGCACGCGTGCCACCAAGTGCATGCCCAGCAACAAGCAATTCTTTGTGTTTATCAGAGCAACAATTTTTTTCAGTAGGCAAATTAACCACTACAGGTGAAAAATTTGCTCGTTCTACGTGGTTCTAACTATTAACTTTGCCTTTATATTTCAATAGTTTATACTATTAACTATACTATTATACTGTTAAACAATAATTGTTTAAAATAAAAAATGTGCATATTGGTTAGTTATGATAGTTTTATTCAAAATTTTATTGATTTTCATAAATTTATTAAAAATACCGAGTTTTCAGCATATTAATACCGTAGTTCGGCATTTTCAGCTAGTGTTTTACAGAAAATCTCGTTAAAATTTGACAGTTTGGGTCGCTTACGCTTTACGAATATTCGGCAATTTCAGCCGAGTTTCAGTATTGATTACCGGATATCTTGGAAAAATAATACCGAGATTGTCGGTAAAGTTTGACAGTTGTTTGATGTTTTGGATTTCCAAGGTCTCGGTGTTTCAATGTTTTACCGAGATTTTCACCGAGATTTCAGCTGTTGGGACACAGAATATAGTTGGAGATAGAAAGTGAAATAATAGAGTCGAGGGCATTTGGTTTGCTGTAACGAGATAAAATAGTTAGGCCATTACAAATCATTTTCAAAGTTTTTGTCGTCACCCCCCCCCTGGAAATAGGCTTGAAAAATCGGAGGGCAAAAAAATAATTTGTAGGATATGAGCCAAATTTTTTTTTATAAAATCAATTGTCTGTGGGCTCTACAGCTTGAAAAACTCGAAAAATGAGTGTACGAGTTGAGCTAACGCTTCTAGCACGAAATAGAAATGGAAGTTCAAACAGTGGAATTTCCGAAACTCAGCCAAAAAAATTTTCTTTCGTTTTTGTCTTTTTGTTCGTAGATTTTTGCATGAAAAATAACAACGTATTTATTAAAAGTAAGAAAAGATTTGGTTTTCACGTTTAAACTTTAAGTAAAAATGCCTAAAATCTATATTTTTTTTGCTCGATTAAAAAATTCTCTTTGTTTTTTTTCGCCCCCTCTTCAGTGGCCCACCACCGGAGGGACAAAAACTTTTTGAATATTTGTAATGGCCTTAATGTAGTTAAAATAATTAATTGAATAAGGGAGTATAATATATAATGCTGATATAAAATATTCAATCTATATACTTGAACGTGACGCAATATGTAGCAAAAAATATTTAAAATTTGATGCTCCAGTCTATGGAATATGCAATCTACCTTACAGTTGTATCCTATGTATGTTTTCGTTCAAATCGTCAAAGAACTTGCCTTATGCGATTGACATACTATGGCTGCTGTGTGCTGTGGCCCTTCCATGTCCCGTGGGGATTCGTGGTTGTTTTTGATGCTGCTGCTGTGCAGTGCTGCAGCTGCCTGGCGTTCGCGTACTCATCCTTCAGCGCCAGGCGGGAGGACTTGGTCCTGCACACATTGCCGTCCTTATCTCTATTCCGTTCAGCTACCGCCACTATAGCTACTGTGATAATAGTGGGCGGAATATTTCAAACTGAGATAATTCTATGCAGAATTATCCTTAGGTAGGTAGAGCGACAGGTAATCAGTAAGTTTTCACCTGGCACCTCAAGCTAGAGGTGGACCGGAAAAGTTGATGAGCATTCCCCCACAATTAAAATTAGTGCATTAGGTGACACGGTTGTCACCTAGGTGACGGCAGTCAATTCGACTCGCCGTGGCGAGTCACGGCGAGTGACAATTGTGGTATTGAGTCACGTGACTCGCAGAATAAGGGTGTATGACGCCCACACAGGATAGAAATGTTTTTCTTGCCTTTCTGCTGTACCTCATTCTGGCTTGCGGCTACCTGAAAACGGTACTCGCTTCAAAAGTTGGAAGCTTCCAATCTTGAAGCGAATTGAATATTCTTTTGTTCTTGTCAGCATGCGATAGATCATACGCAGGGACTCGCAACCAAAAGCTGCAAACTCTGCACTCTGCAAACACCGCTAGGGTTGCCAAGTCTGAAAATTACATAAACCGGCCGGTCGGTCCTGCCTTCAAAAAATGGGGGGGGGAGGATGTGTCAGCCGCCGGAAGTCGGTTGACAGTTTCCCGTGTAAATGCGATGATCAGCCAGTAGTGGAGAAGCAAATGGTTGCTGGTAGGACATCGCAGTCGAAACCACAACGAACATTGAACGAAACGAAACGAAACCACAATGAATTATTGAAGATAGCTAGTTTCGGAGTGACAACTACTTGCTTCTGGTGCTAGTGAACGATTTAATGTATATTACCGCCAGAAGCAAAGTATTGTCACTGCAAAACTGGCTATTTTCAATGATCCACTGCTCAGAATGGCTAATAAATTCATTAGAAAATTTAACAAATCAGGCAAAAAGTACAAATCCAGCTTCAAATGTCGGAAAACCGGCCTTTTTGCAGGATTGACCGGCCACCGGCTTTGCACGTGAAAAACCGGTCGGGCCGGCCAAAAACCGGCCCCTTGGCAACCCTAAAACACCCTATTGACAAATGACATGCACATCACATCTTAATTTTTGTGTACGGATATTGCGGCGCTTAAGAAAAATCCGCCTGCAGCGGCGGTGATAACGCACTCAGGAGATAACCGCGAGATAAACGCAATATTAAAATTTAGGTTTTATGGTTTGCAGTTCTACAAAATAACAGTTTTGAAGCATGGTTTTGATGAAAAACAATTGATTTAGTAAATTTCCATGTATTAAATTAAGGCGGAACCGAAAGTGGCTAACGTTATTGTGTTAGTGCGACAAACACTGTACTCTACAGCTCGTGTTCGTTAAAAACCTAAACGTTTATTTGAATATTGCATTAGTATTGGTAATATATGTCAAATAGCGGAGCTTGCAAACATAAACAGCTGATCCGCAGCCAACCGCACTGACTACAAACATCCCGAAAAAGGGTTTGTTTTCTTTATCAAGGCATTCCGATTCAATCAAAATTAACCGCAGCAACTGAATAATGCGTAGGATCACTAGGATGTTTAATTAATCCGCTTGCATCGGATTGCGTTTTTGATTCCTGCGTTTGCGTTTTGTTTGTTTACCTCACTCTAAGCTCATCGATGCGGCGAAAGTTGAAAGCTCTTTAAAAGCTCATTGATGTGACGAAAGTTTGATACTGTGTTGCTGCTTTTTCGGAAATCGCTAGTTCAACGAAATATGTGCGCAACCAAATATCTATTAACTAATTCCAAATTATACATTAGTCGCTTTTATGAACACGTAATGATCGATATGATCAGTTAAATTTATTTTCCATTAGCAATTATGTTTTGCTGAGCGTTTATTGATACATAGCAGATCGATAACTTGAATTACAAGTTTTAGGAAATTATAACAGCGCTGGAAGCACTGATTACGTGGTGAAAACGTACTCTGCCAATACAGATGCATTTTTAAGGTGCAAAACAATACATGCTTCGAATGGTAGCCATTTACCCAGCCATCTTTGAGCCACTTTCGGTTTCCCCTTAAAGAAATCTGCTCTGCGGTGATCTTTTGATGATTTGGCTCAACAGTCAAGATAACCGCAATGTGAGGATTGTTCTTGCAATCTGCAATACAAAACAAAATAACTCGTACGCAGGGACCAGAGCTGCCACAAATACAGATATTTGTGCATGCATAAATTTGGGACCCATCAATTATTTCAATTGCTGTGATTTCTGGCTATACTAATGTTCCTGAATTTTAAAGTACTCCGTAAACTATTTATGTTATTTAAGGTTATCGAGAAAATAAAATAATACGGAGAAAACGGTAGGGTCCCAAATTTATGCATGCACAAATATCTGTATTTATGGCAGCTCTGGCAGGGACTCGTCTACGTGTAAGCAGGGTATTAAACTATCAGAATGTTTGCTTGTAGCGAGTAAAGTTGAATGCTGCTCTACTTAACTCGCTATTCGCTATTCGGCGTGTGTGCTTGTTGGCTTGTTGCTAGTAGACTATCTACGTAACATCATATTTGCAAGTGACTAGCGACTCAGCGAGTTTTTTTATTATGACTTTTATAGCACCAAAGATGCCAAATGCTTTCACAAATTCTGCATTTGGGGATTTAATGTGAAATAAATGAAGCAATACCGCACGTAAGGGTACCGCCAGAGTGCAAGCGACATGCGACGCGACGCGACATTTCTTGCTGTAGTTATACGCGCAGCCCTTTTTCGCCCGAAGCAGGACTGTGCATTTAGCAACATGAGAGCGAAGTCGTGTCGCGTCGCTGTCGCGTTTACTCTGTACGGGGCCTAAGGGTACCGCCAGAGTGCAAGCGACATTTCTTGCTGTAGTTGTGGTTATACGCGCAGCCCTTTTTCGGCCGAAGCAGGACTGTGCATTTAGCAACATGAGAGCGAAGTCGTGCCGCGTCGCTGTCGCGTTTACTCTGTATGAGGCTCAATACTTCATATTACCCACTAAGGCTGTGAACCATTTCGCGAAATTTTTAACTTTTTGGATAAAATTTGACAGTACGAAGGTTTTTTGAAAATAACCCTGCTCGGGAGCATGGTTAGTTTTAACTAAGTTCTGAGAGCCAATGAGATATGCCACAGGTGAGGAAAGAGCTTCGATGTGTTTCACTGATTTTTCCTTGAATTTTTTTCACCAATGTATGGATGTTTAACTTATAACAAATTTGTTTATTCAATCCGAAATTAAATGAGATAAATTTTATCTATGAAATAGGAGCAAATGAACACCAAAAATTCTTCCAATTCCAACCTGGACTGAATAAATAAATTCGCTGTTATAAAAACATAAACATAAAAACTCCTCGCTCACTGTTGCTAATTCCTTAAATCCCAACGCAGTCCATCTACTATTTGGGGAATATAATCAGCCTGGACTAGTTTGGAACAGCACACCCTTTGGCCATGCGGTACCCGACCCCGTCGAATCCACCTTCACACGGTCTAGTACTGCGCTACTTGACGGCATGTCTTTGTTGAACATGCTTCAGATGTCTACAGTTAAAAACTGCCGATATCGAACACTTGACCTTGTGTTTGTAAATGCAGAAGCTTCTTCGCAATGCACTTGTTTCGAAGCATGCGACCCGCTTGTCGATATCGACACGCAGCATCCACCGCTTTCAGTATTCCTTACGTGTTCTCACCAAGTACTCTACGAAGATGTGTTTGAGGTAAAGGAGTTTAATTTTTCAAAAACGGATTTCTCTGGGCTCCAAGAATCACTCTCCCACATTGACTGGAATAATCTGTTAGACAACACAACCGATGTTAACGCCGCAGTAGACATTTTCTCGAACACACTAATTCAGAAACCCCAAACGCTTCTGGTCTTTTGTTAACGAGAAAACGGGCTACCTTGCAGCATGTTTCTAGCAGACGAAACTTCCAGCAAGACGAGTGACACTTGCAATCTCTTTGCTAAACACTTTTCGAGTGTGTTTGCAACTGCTTCAGCTAATCCGACTCAGGTCCAAAATGCTATCCGTGACGTTCCGGACAATGTGCTAAACCTTAGAAGCATCCGCTTCTCAGACGAAGATATCTTTGCTGCACTGAAGAAATTGAAGTCTTCAACATCAACAGGGCCTGATGGAATCCCGTCGATAGTGTTAATAAACTGTGCGAACGCCCTATGTGCTCCGTTGAAAATACTTTATAATCAGTCACTGGCGCAGGCGATATTCCCAACGCGCTGGAAAAAATCGATTATGTTTCCAATTTTTAAAAAAGGCGATAAACAAAACATAGCAAATTATCGAGGAATTACGTCTCTTTGTGTGGGCTCAAAGCTGTTTGAAATTCTAATTGGTGGAGTGCTATTCCGAGAAGCTAAAGCATACATCTCAACAGACCAACATGGATTTTTCCAGGCAGATCAACTACGACAAATTTAGCACAGTTTACTTCGCACTGCATTAAAACTATGGAAAGCGGAGCTCAAGTAGATGCCGTGTATACGGATATAAAAGCATCATTTGATCGCGTAGACCACCTCATCCTATTGGCGAAACTCGAGCGCTTTGGAGCCTCTTCCAACATAATTGAATGGCTGAAATCATATCTAATTGGCCGTACCTTATCTGTAAAAATAGGCGGTCACGAATCACTGTTGAAGTCAGTCTTCACTGCTTCGTGGTTCAGATTAGAATGAAAATTTTATTTATAGCAAGTATTGGTTACACGGAGTCAAGGATACATATTTCTATAGTCTACTAAGATCCTACAATCTCTCGCTCTTTTCAATAATGGGTTTTACAATTAATTCGTAATAACAGAGTACAAT
This sequence comes from Sabethes cyaneus, assembly GCF_943734655.1. Taxonomy (NCBI): domain Eukaryota; kingdom Metazoa; phylum Arthropoda; class Insecta; order Diptera; family Culicidae; genus Sabethes; species Sabethes cyaneus. Next base: position 129,100,283 of record NC_071355.1, read on the forward strand.
ACATAATCATTAAGGTAGTTGGGTCTATGTTTAGTTCTTTGAGATGGTTGAGTTGGCAGTTCAGCAGAGCGTTTATGATTTTCTCTTTGCTTCTTTTCTTGAGGATTATTTGACGAAGATTGTTCATTCTTCGTGTCTGAAATGATATTGGGTATAAGATTCTTTCCAATAAGAGAAAATAAAGAAGAGATAATCAGAGTACCCGATCGAAACACTTGCTGAGCTTCGGAGTTTTGATTAAAAAGCGGATTTTGACAAATAATTTTCTTCGCATGATTCACGTGTCTATTAAGGTACCAGTACACTGTTTGCTTTATCGTCAAATTTTCTTCCTGTCAGAATTTGGGCAAATTTTGGTATTTGACAGACATATTTGTCTTGCCCAGTACACTGTTTGTCAAATTTGATGTCAAAAATTCGATCTGAGACGTTACCCGTGTTACAAAATCAAATAAATTTTGACATATTTTGTGGGGCCAGTACACTGTTTGCAAAACAGCTTGAAATTCGTGAGATTATCAAATACATTCGGCCCGAAAATGTTTGCGCCAGCAGATTTCTGTGCAGATCAAACAGAGCAAATACGCAAAAAAAAGTACGCTCGGAAAGTGAGGCTATTCATTTAACAGGAAGCTGAAAGCCATTTTAATTTTTTTAAACACTTTTTAATACAGGCATTATTATTAATTCAAAATAATCAATACAAATTACTGCGGTATGAAAAAATGCAATTTATATACACTGAAGTCGCTTTTTACGCGATTTTTACGCGACTATTTTCACGCGGTTTTCGGAATTTACGCGGTTTTCGGAATTTACGCGGTTTTCGGAATTTACGCGGTTTTCGGAATTTAGGCGGTTTTCGGAATTTAGGCGGTTTTCTGAATTTACGCGGATGTGCTGAAAACGTCTATTTTTACACGTATTGTTGAAATCCACAGTTTTTTACGCGAAATTTTGTTTTTTATGGGTTTTTTTCGCGGAATTTACGCGGTTTTCGGAATTGACGCGGTTTTCAGAATTTACGCGGTTTTCGGAATTTGCGCGGTTTTGATTTACGCGGGACGTATCCTTCGCGTAAAAAGCGACTTGAGTGTAAATTCAATTTCTACATTTAGTGATGTCCGGTAATTTCTCGATTAATCGATTACAGCATGGAATAATCGAATAATTTGTAATCGAATACTGCTGGCACGAGTAATTCATTAATCGAATAGTTTAAATAAGATTAAAAAATGAGAATAATCCCCATTAATCGTTCATAATCGTAAGATTAATCGAATAATTTAACGAAATATTCGAATATTTATAGTCGAATACTACTAGCTAGTGTTCGACATCGGAACGAAAATTGAAGTCCGGGTTCCGGTCCGGTCCGGTTAAAAGGTGGCACGAACTTTGTTATTCCGACTATAAAGACTAATGATCCGGTCCGATTTGGCTCTGTTTAGGTTCCGGAACCGGAACAGAGCCAAATCGGACCAGAATAAGAAAATTCGTGCCGATTTTTACCGGACCGGAACCCGGACCTCAATTTTCGTTCCGATGTCGAACACTACTACTAGCACGAATACTGAACTAATCGACCAGTGCCTACTCGATCGATTAATCGGCAATCGAATAATTAAAAATTTCGGACATCACTAATATCAATACCAATGTCAGCCGTGTCGCTGATATTGGTATTGGAATATCAGCCGAATTGACCATTTTACGAACCATAACAACATTGCTGATATTGATTTTGCTTCACAGCTGCCAGAAATACAGATATTTGTGCATGCATAAATTTGGGACCCTACCGTTTTCTCCGGAGTATTTAATTTTCTCAATCTAATCTTTTAAATAATTGCTTATTGCTATTTATTGTGGTTTTAACCAATTGGTCATTCACCCATTCTTTTAAATAACATAAATAGTTTATGGACTACTTTAAAATTCAGGAACATTAGTAGCGCCAGAAATCACAGCAACTGAAAGAATTGATGGGTCCCAAATTTATGTATGCACAAATATCTGTATTTGTGGCAGCTCTGATTTGCTTTCCCGTGGGGCATCTGCGGATTGTCAAAGTACCAGCACAGCACAGGGAAAGCGCAACATCGATATCAGCCAGTCAGCATGTCGCTTTGTCACGTAAAATGCTCTTTACATAAAGACATTGCTTGGTATATAATAAGTTCGGCACCAACTTTTCAAAAGGTCGTAAGCAGATGCCAGATATATCCAACAAACATTTCTGTTGAATAACAGTTAATCAAGCGCTTATTACCCGGTAATCTATACCCCTACTATTCAAGAAAAATGAATACTGCGGAAAAATAATGTCCCAAATTTATGCATGCTCATAAATTTGGGACATTATTTTTCCGCAGTATTTCATTTTTGCAGTCTAATTTTTGCTATAACCCGCTTAGGAAAAATTCGGATACCTGGCAGAAATCGAACAGAATCAATATGGCGCCGGCAAAATTTGACATTCAGAACAGGCTCGTCTTCTTCTTTTTTCGCTCGCTTTTCTGTATGTCAAAAATGACATTTTAAAACGGGAGATACGTGCTTCACACGATGCTGCCTAATGTTGCAGTTCTGCGTTACAGGTAAGAAAATAATATTTAACCTGTTTCTGCGGGATTTAGTTTCTGTTTTTAAAGCCTCGAAACATTTTAAATGGTCGATTCCAATAACGTGCGTGCTTCGTGCATTCTTTTTGTTTTCAGACCGAAGGTTCCGCTCATCTGGTTTCAGCTTCTGAAATGCACCGAAAACTAACAAAAACAAGCTGAAGAATGAACAATAAAGTAGTGTAAAATGCGCAAATATATATATTTATTATTGATGACAGCTTTTTTTAATCAAAAAGTTACGCAAAAAACACAAACCGGTTGAATCGGTTTCGGTATCGGTTCTGTTCGACATGGCTGGCAGAAATCTGGCAGACAAAACCGTTAGGCGAAATTTCTGCTAGAATCGGTTGTTGCATTTCTGCTAGTTTTCACGGGTGACGGCGGCCAGAAATCCGGCAGAATGTCTGGCAGAAAAAGTTTTTCGCTGCCAGATTTTTGTTCGATTTCTGCCGGACGCGCCTAAGCGGGAATGTACAAAGTTTATGAAGTACTAGTACGTATTACAGGGTGTCGATTACCTGGAAAATCAGGGAAAACCTGGAAATGTCAGGGAAATTCGTTTCAACCTGGAAAAGTCAGTGAATGTCAGGGAATTTCATTTGAAGTCAGGGATTTTTAACACGGGAAGAAAATATACTGAAAAAGCTATGGCTTCGCAAGGATAACATTTATTTCAAGTAGTTGGCACATTTTTACTCAATGCCATCACGTGTGCACAAATGAAGTTTTTGACTCACGTGCAACCAATCTGTTGCGTACCAGAATTTCGAAATTTAGAATTTCATGAATGTGCGACTGACCCGCTCTTTACCAGGCCACGTTTCTCAACAACGGTTGGACCGATTTGATCGACTTTCGGAAGGGTTCACCACCTAATTAATCATTATCAATATTTATTGGATTCTTCGATATTGATCGGATATCTAGCACAAAAGTTTTATGCACAACTTGTGCTAAATTTGTTTATTTTGCATGGAAAGTGACATAAAAAGTCCGGTGTGGCTAGTGGATGTTGAAACGCACAGCGCATATTTTTAGTCTGTGCGTGCTATTGTTGAAACAATACATTTTCTGCTTTCTCTGCGGCCAATGTAGCAAGATTCTTAAAACACTATTCTACGCTTCGAGAACAACTATTCATTGGGTCATGGGAGTTGACATTTAGAAAAAGTCCAATCTTTAAAACAAAGAAACTTTGCATCTAGATAATTCCACACTTCCGGACCGAAATCTGTAACCGAAACAAGAACGAATCAAACTGAACAAAAATCAGCTTTTGAAACTAGCTACGATATTTAACCCATTTGTGCCGGAACCCGGACTTTCATTTTTATTCTGATGTCGATCACTAGTAAAAACCTACGATTAATTCGTTTTCGGAGGATAGACCATTTCAGCCTCAAAATCTTGAATTAGTCAAACAAATCAGTCATATGTGTGAAACTCGACTGGGAGCACAGTCGATAGAATCGCAAACCCGAAGTTATCCTGAATAGAGTGACTATATACAGAGTGGCGACAAGTCATCCCAAATGTATGCAATGCGGTTTTTCCAAGGTTTTTCTTTCTCTTTCCTGCATACGCGTTGGATAGGTCGTCTGCTCGATTGGAATGACACTGACAGATAATTATCATTCCAATTTTGACATTGTCGCCACTCTGTATACAGTCACTCTAATCCTGAATATTAAAAGCTAGCTGCAAGTAGATTGAATAAAAACAGAAGATCTGGATCAAGGGGTTTCCAGTAAGGCGTATAAGTGCGTAGTAATCAGAGATTACTTTTGTAATCATTTTCGAATTAATTAGGTAATCAATGGTAATCAGTAGAGTAATCAATGATAATCTTAAGTAATCAAGACACCCCATCGACATCTCTATATCGAGCTGCAGTAAACGTCAGCGACAGCATGTCCGGGGCTCAAAATTTGACAGCGGGCCCAAATCAGACTGCTGGCAGTTGAGTGAAACGCAGTGCTGAATTGCTATCTCACTTTCGCACACACGAGATGTTGGCGGCGAGAACATAGTTGTCTGCCATGGGCTTGAATCAAGAGTAACAAGAGATTGATTATTGGTAATCAGAGGTAATCAGTAAAGTAATCAAAAGTAACTTTTTTCAAAGGTGCGTAGTAATCATTGCTGTTGGAAACCCCTTGATCTGGATAATCAAATAGTAGAACGAAGCGTGTTGCTCAATTCATCGTCGCAAAAAAGATGAATTTGAATTGAAAAAGACAAATGGATTCATCAAGAAATAGTAATTAAAGAGTTATTAACCAATTTAGTCTAATAAACACTTTGAAAAGATAAATTAGCGAGATATTTTCCAACTGAATTTTTTCGAAATACACCTGGAAAAGTCAGGGAATTTTATTTTCACCGGATAATCGACACCCTGTATTATAGAGATTGCTGACATTTACCGCACGCACAGTTCGCCGCGTATACGTAGGGTCGTTTGGGGTGATTTGGACACCTGGGGTAAAATGGACAGGTGCTTTATCTCGGAAACTAGCAGTTTCTCTGCATTCACACTATTCTCAACTTCTTCCTTATCTTCTTACACCATTATTTACGTAAAAAAATTGGGCTTAACTTTGACAGGTGTTGTGAAATGTAAATGTAAACAAAACAACTGTCTAAAACGACACCAAAAGTAATTTTGTTGCTCTAGGTTTTAAGGCTTTTCCAGTGATTTAACAAACTTTTCAAATTATTGTGCAGTGCAGTTCTGTTTGGCTACATAAGAGAAACTGTTTGACAGAAAATTATAGCTAGATTATATAAAAATAAATCCATTTTTTTAAACTCATATTGTTGTATGCTGTGTGGAGTGAAATGGACAGTTTTGTTGGGGTGAAATGGTCCAGTGGATTTTAAACCATTTCTTCGGTCTCATTAATTTTAGATACCGTAAAAGTACAAAAAAGATGTGCATGTGAACAAGAATCCACCGAAAAGATCATTATAGACAATCAAGAATAGGTTTTGAGTATTTGAGAGTATTTGCAATCCCGCCAATCGCCAAAGGGAACATTCGCAACAAAAGTCAGGGATTTTAATAATAGGGTTTCGATGCGTTTGAGAACTAACTGAACGAAATATTTCTCTGGTCATTTTCCCTCATACTCAGAATCATATTGAAATTTTTTGATTTTTGAGGCACTCGGCGCTAATCCCTGATTGTCTATGGTTGTGCAAAATGCAATGTCACTTTCATTTTATTATCGTAACTATTTTATCCTAATCGATATGTCGAATTGTCATTATAGCTTCAGCTTTAGGTTTAACCACCCTCTATGAGCCACCAGGAACTAATGCAGGAGCACTTGCATGTGACACATGTCGAATAAGACTTTAAATAAGATCTAGATTCTTCGAAGTAAGGTTTTGTTTACTTGCGAAAAAACTAAAGTGATATTGGTATAACTTATGAACTGGCTCTTCCACTCAGATAGACGGAATTGAGTTCGAAACACTATTACTAGTTAATATGTGTTTCTAAGTTATCTGCTATGAGCCTCAGTATGTTATTTAATTAAAAACAACCGTTTTTTACACATTGTCCATTTCACCCCAGTGGGTGTCCATATCACCCCAAACAAAATTTTGCTGCCAAAAAAACATTATTTTTATTTTAACCTATTTTAGCAAAACTAAGCTAGATACAATTGTTAAACTCCGCTGGTAAACAGAAAACAAGTAAATCTCAGTATACGATTCAACGTTTTTGAGTTTTGATGCATAGATTTTGGGATAATAGGTGATTTGCTTAGGGTGTCCAAATTCCCCCAAATTACCCTATACGCGGTTTGTTTGCATCTCCAAATTTATTTTCGCTGCGAAAAATTTTTCACGATGCACACAAACCACTGTATTAGTCGCACATTAGCAATCCTGATACCGTCCGTTATTATGGCAGATGGTGTAAAAACTGGATAGCACATCACTGTGCGATTACAGCGCACTACTTGCGACACACAAAACCAGAATAAAATTGAATGTCACACAGCTATCCACCTATTCGCGTGCGTAATGACGGCTAGTGGATACAACTTTCGGAAAACGTTAGCATGCTTTTGGCAGGTTTATTCACGTTAAGTTAATATTTCCAGCCTTAATTGTAGTTGTAGAACTTTCAAGCATACGTGAGCGGAGTTCCCAAAAGCAAATAAACATTGTCGAAAAACGTACCCACTAGCCGCCATTAAGCGCGCGAAAAGGTGGATATGCATACAATTATTGTTCATATTTTCTAGTAAATTATCCATGTTAACAGAAACAGAATGTAGCCTTTCGATCCTGAAATGAACGTTTACATGCTGACTATTTACTAGATTTACTAGAATAATGTTTTACATATGTAGTATTATATACGTGGTAGTGCCTAATTTTAGAGGGTACTAGCTGACCCGACAAACTTCGTATTGCCACAAATTAACCTGTGTTGTACATAAATCATGAATCTCGGATGATCTTTGTCACAATCTCGAGTTTTGCAAGCCCCCCAGTGGGCGGCGCTTCCGACGGCGGGTCACCGGCAACACTCGCGACCGTCTCGTCCTGAATGATCTAGTGTTACTATAGATAGTTTTTGTGGTCTTGTATTGACTAATGTTTTATGGAAGAGTCTAGAATTTCTCGAGTTCGATTAGTTTTTGAGTTTCGCAAAAATTTCTGTTTTATTTGTGGTCTTGTATTGACTAATGTTTTATGGAAGAGTCTAGAATTTCTCGAGTTCGATTAGTTTTTGAGTTTCGCAAAAATTTCCATATCCCCCTACCACAGTGGTGAGAGATCTCTAACTATCATAAAATAAATTTAAGATTCTAAAATCTCCCACATGCCAAATTTGGTTCCATTTGCTTGATTAGTTCTCAAGTTATAAGGAAATTTGAATTTCATTTGTATGGAAGCCCACCCTCTTAAAGAGGAGATGGGCCATAACTCGCTTTCTAAAGAAGAGAGGGGTCTTAATTCACCATAGAAAAAAATCTTGCGTCCAAAACCACTTACATGTCAAATTTGGTTCCATTTGCTTGATTAGTTGTCGAGTTATGCAGAAATTTGTGTTTCATTTGTATGGGAGCCCCCCCCTCTTAGTGGGGGGAGGGGTTTCTAACCATCACAAAAACCTTTCCTGGCCCCAAAAAACCTCTACATGCATATTTTCATGCCGATTGGTTCAGTAGTTTTCGATTCTATAATGAACATACGGACAGACAGACAGACAGACAGACAGAAATCCTTCTTTATAGGTATAGATTCAAGGTGAAATTAGTCGTCATCGATTCTGCCAATTTCAAAAGCAGTATTTTGTTTGAAACAAAAATTCTGTTAATGAAAATATATTCGCTGTGTTCAGATTGGCAAGAAGAAGGCAGTATTTATATTTTTACAACCAGACCCCAGCTATTGGGTCCAAAAACTGCTTTCGAAATTAGGCTCTCCGAAGAAAAGTTAATGACTGCTATTTTCCCGTTAAACAAATCATGTTCGAAAAACAGGTCTATTAAGTGATCTCCTCATTATTCATAATCTTTTTAACTTTTCACTATTGATTTAATAATGTCCTGATTTATTCCAGTGTCATTTCCTTTGCAAAACTTCCTTTCTGCACGATTTTTCCTGTACCAAATTCGATTTTGACAGCAGTTCAAATAATAAACATTGTGAGCTTTTTTGATAAGTTTCAAGCAAACAAACCGGCGAACAGCGCAAAATGTTACGAAAACAAATTTAATTTGATTGGCATATTACACTGTTTTACAAACCACCAAATTTTATTGGAAAAGCTCGGCGACATTTTGAAAAATAAAATTTGTTCGAATATTTGGTTGGGTCAGTACACGGGTTTTCAAATTTATTTGATGAAATAGATCAAATATTGGATGATTCAGCAAACAGTGTACTGGTACCTTTACATATAACATCTGTTTTCAAATTCCGTAAATGTAATCTGGTTCCTTCTCTTTTAGTAACTATATACTCTTGTGGATTGAAAGTAGATGTAAGTTTATTCCTTTTTATTAAGTTTTTAACGACAACTATATCTCCGATATCAATGTTAGAAATTTTCGCCCGACGTTTTCTATTCGTGTAATTCTTTCCCTTTTCCTTAGTTTGTTTGTCATTGCCAATAGCTTGATCAATCTGTATTTTCCTTTGTCTTCCTGGTAGTTTGTCACGAATATTCCAGCCAAACATGAGTTCAGATGGAGAATAGTTAGTAACCGTATGAGGTGTAGCACGATAAGCAAGTAAAAAATCTTGCAGATCTGATTTCCAATCGCGACCCATAGTGACGCTAATTTTAATTGTTTTTAGTATTGTACGATTCTGTCTTTCAACCAATCCATTTTGAAACGGAGCGTATGGAATTGAATGGTAGATTTCGATTCCATTTTAAATGCAAAACGCTGGAAATTACGATTGATGGCTTATGATTACAAAGTCATGTATCGACCAGGAAAAAACAATATAGCCGATCCATTGTCTCGATTATGTCAGTCCATACCAAATCAAGGAAAATGTTTCGACGAAGAATCTGAACGAATCATCAGAGAAGTTGCTAACATTTCTTGTCCAGCAGCTATTAGCATTAATGAAATCGCCGCTGCCACTAAAAAGGATATTGAATATTGTTCGGCCTAAGAGTACCGCCAGAGTAAACGCGACAGCGACGCAACGCGACTTCGCTCACGTTCATTTAAATACACAGCACTTTTTCGCCGGAAGCAGGGCTTTAGGCCCCGTACAGAGTAAACGCGACACGACTTCGCTCACATTCATTTAAATACCCAGCCCTGCTACCGGCGAAAAAGTGCTGCGTATTTAAACAAATGTGAGCAAAGTCACGTCACATCGCTGTCGCGTTTACTCTGGCGGTACCCTTAGGGCATGTGCAGCACAATGTTTGTTCTATTCTATATTTTATAAGTTTTAAATTTTGTAACATGTGAAAAATGAAACAAAATGCAGGCAACCGCAATCCAGTTTTAATGGCAGTTCTGTTTGATATTACCCCATAAACAATCCTTCCTGCTTTTCCCCCTATTTAGAGATGCGTGTTGATTTGTGTGGGACAAATGTCATATGTCATATGCTGGAGGAGGACTTGCGAGTGCTCGGAACTTTCGAACGACGAGTATTTAATGCGATCTTCGGTGGCGTACAGGAGAACGGAGTATGAAGGCGGAGGATGAACCATGAACTCGCATACCTCTATGGCGAACCCAGTATCCAAGATGTGGCTAAAGCTGGACGGATACGATGGGTAGTTCATGTTGCAAGGATACCGGACAAGTACCTTGCAAAGATGATGATTGCCTCAAATCCGGTAGGAACAAGACGACCAGGAACATAGCGAGCAAGATGTTTAGACCATGTGGAGCGAGATCTGGTGGAGAGTACTCGGTGTCCAAGCAATTGGAGAGCGGTAGCCTACAACCAAGTTGATTGGAGAAATGTTATTCAACAGAAATGTTATTCAACAGTCCACCTAACTAAGTAAGCACTATCCAGCACTCCACTGTTTGTCCAGCATTATCTGTCAGATTTACGCAACCGCTGCCACAACATACCAATCCCCCTGGTCCGGACGACAGGTGGAAGCCATACCAGGGGCCCTATTCTCACAGTTACCTCACCTCATTTCTCTCACGCGTCCTATTCTCACAGTCACCCTCACCTCACCTTACCGGCCCCATTTGATTTGTACAATCACCCAGGTGAGTGGAGTCACCTAGGTGACTCTGAGAATCGCAAATTGTGCTCTCACCCAAAAAATTTAGATGAGATGACTGTGAGAATAGGACCCCAGGTAATCTTCAGCAATGGATGTCTTTGGTTACATCTCTTTGTTCTGCTGGACCGGCGAATAGTGATGTAAATGTCATCTTTTAATGAGCGTTAAAGAAAATCCGTCATTACTACTATTTTGATAGCAAAGCAATAGTGCTGCCGTCGCGAAATTTAGAAATCTTTGTAATAATTTCGTACTTAACTGCAATTATACTCACAGCAAGTTTTACAATAGGAAACAACCAAACAAATAACCGTCGGCCGAAACACATCCCAATTTTTTTTAAATTACTTGTATCATTCTGAACCAAAACGATTATGAAACAATCAACTGTCAAAAGTTTGTGTTTTGCTTATTATTGGCTACATACACAATATCCCATCTGTTTGAAACTCCGCTTTACTCGTGTTTCAAATATCTGCAGAAATAGAACACTGTTGTATACCAGTTTCAAATTTTGTAACTCAACTGTTAGAAAAAATAGAACGGAAACGCTCTGTTGGGGTTACCGATATTTTAAATTTGTTTCATTTTAAAACTTTCATATATAGTAAAACAGTGTTGTACATGCCCTTAGGCCGAACAGTTAGGGGAATTGTGTATAATGTGCCCCCCTAAGAATAAATGGATATATCTCTGTTATGCTTCCCCAAATTAACGTGACAACTACGAGCATATGTTGGTATTTAAGCTGACAACCAATTGCAATTGTTTATTTCATTTAGTATTGTGAAATAAATATGATAGGAATTATTTAATAAAAGCACCTAAATGTCGTGTTTCTCGCCTGCGCGGGGTAAAATGCCTCACCTGCGGTATAATATGCCCAGTGCGGTAATTTGAGTATTTCTACCAGTGACAGTGACCAACTCTATTTTGTAGAAAGCAAAACTATTTCTTTTGTTTTCAAAATCTCGTATCTTTATATAAAATAAACCTAGTTTCGGCCTTCTGGTGCACTTTTTCTTTTCTGCATGGGACACATTATACTGCAGCTGTGGCATTTTGCACCGCGTAGTTGTATTACCTGGAATTTGGACGTTGGTATAAAAATTATTCCCACCACGGTTACTCTACAATACTAATTGAATTAAATAATGCCAATTGACTTGAACTTAGATCTGTTTACCTATGTTTATAGCCACATTTGCAAGGGGCAAATTGCACCACCGCAAGTGGGGCATATTGGCCTGCTTTCACTTATTTGAAAAAATATTATTGCTAAAGCAAATCAAGCGTTTCATATCGTCATTTTTGGCAGAGATGTCTCTTTGAAGTTCACTTTACGCAATCGAATCGCAACAACCGGTTAAAGATGGTCGGGTATGAAAATTTGAATACCCGAACCCGACCCGTACCCGATCAAGAAAAAAATAGAAAACCCGTACCCGACCCGAACCCGCAAATTTATTATTTTTGATACCCGAACCCGACCGCAACCCGAAGGGTACGGGACGGGCCCGGGTACCCGACCATCTTTAGTGTTAAATGTGGTCAATAGAGATACCCGACCCGACCCGTACCCGGTTTCAAAAACAAAAATTAAGAACCCGTACCCGACCCGAACCCGCAATTTTTTTTTTTTTTTTTTCAATACCCGAACCCGGCGGGTACGGGTTTCGGGCAAATTTTCCGCTACCCGACCATCTCTACAACCGGTTATTTACTGATTTTGACAAGTAAATAGCTTATATAAAAGACGCCAAAAGTTACATCGGAAGCTGTTCAAAAACAAATTTATTTTTGTTTTGTTTTTAAAGTATATGACCTGTCATAATTGCATAATAGGCGAGTTACATCAAATACTATGGATTCTGGGTGGTTTTGCATTTTAATTTCGCTTGATTAGAGAAAAACGAAGAGGGGGGCACATTGGCCAGGGGGGGGGGCACGTTATACACAATTCCCCTACTATGAAAAAAATAATAAAATCGCATTTCGTAATAAGTCCATACTCTTTCTTTGGAATAACACGTGCCAACAATGAAAGATTATAGATGAATCAATGTTTTAAAAATGTTTTTAATCTATGCTTTTATGACGACATTGGAAGCCGCATTTACGTAAGTTAATATAAATTTAATTATCTGAGCTAGCTATAGTAATTTAAATAGCTAATAAATCAAACTACTACTAAAATACTAAACTAAAATAAGATCAAACTACTTAAATCTCAAAATATTTAATGAATTATTCATAGTCAAGCCGATGGGCCGAACCATAATCAGTTTTTGCATAGGCCGAACGATCAATTTTCAGAACTAACAGAATCATTTTGATGTATGTATGCGTCTAAATATAGTACAATTGTTATTTAAATCTGCCGTAAAATACCTACATTACAGGTCTAGTTTCAATTTATTATACATACCATTTGTAGAACTCCGAACGACTCGATGAAAAAATATTGAGCTAGTAAACAAAATGCCGTTGTGCCCAAGCACATATTTCGATAGAATTTCAACGTGGCACAATTTTCTACCATTATCTGCTTACTACCTTTAGTTCCCTGTTTTCCTTTAGAAGCCTGAAATTATAAGTGAAGATTATACGCTGAAAATGTACATTCATTGGATAAAACTTTGCCCGGAAAATAAAAAAATAAGTTTAAAATCTGCGCAAACCAACCATTGTTGATAATGTTAATGTCCAATCTAGAGTGACTATATACAGAGTGGCGACAAGTCATCCCAAATGTATGCAATGCGGTTTTTCCAAGGTTTTTCTTTCTCTTTCCTGCATACGCGTTGGATAGGTCGTCTGCTCGATTGGAATGACACTGACAGATAATTATCATTCCAATTTTGACATTGTCGCCACTCTGTATATAGTCACTCTAGTCCAATCCAGCGGAGATCTACTGCCAGTGTTACCAGGTCGACTGCCTATTTTCCCGCTGCCCAGAGGTTGATTTCCCGCTGAAATCCCGATGTCTAGAGTCTATTTCCCGCTAGAAATCCCGCTGAATCAAAAGTCATATTATTCTTTCGTTTTTAGTGCAGAATAAAAAATAAAAAATATTCATTTCAGTGTAGGCTTGTATTTGAAATTAAGATGATCTGAAATTGAGTGGTTGCGAATAAATGAACATTATGCAAATTTGCTGCATTCATTTTGACGAGGTTTTTGGCTTCAGGAAACAGAAAAAGAAATATCTTGTTATCCCTCATATAATGAAAGTTTACTACGAAATTTCGCAAGAATTATAAGATTAAGGAGTCTAAGAACACATGCAAAAATTTCGAAAAAAGCTTTTAGCACAAATTCTTTTTCTGTGTCTAGCTACGATAAAAATCATGCAAAATTTCAGCAACGCTGGCAAATGGTTATGGGTTTTCGTGACAAAAGAAGATATGTTTCAATCTTCATAAGCACCCAAAAATCAAAAATATCTGTAAAGCGCATCGGTTCTTTGTTCTCGCTGATATTTTGTTTTAGGAAAAATGTTCCCAGGCTTGACATTCACTCTTCGCTTTGATTTTGCTCTTCCGATTACTGCACCTCAGCCAAGCAGAATTTGAAAAAGTGGTGTATGGGACATTTGTAGAGCTAGTAATTATCTATAATATTGCCGAAGAAAGTAAAGTTTTATTTTTAGTATTTACGACGCTGTGTGGCTGTAATGCCGTTGGTGGTAAAAAGTGCGCTCTTTTTGCTACCAAGAGGGCAGCCTTATAGCGCCATAAATACAAAAGGCATAGTAATAGGCATAGCACTTCAGCAATATTGTAGATAATAACTAATGCTTCAAAAAGCCCCATACATCACTTTTTCAAATTTTGCTTGGCTGAGATGCAGTAATCAAAAGAGCAAAATCGAAGAGAAAAGTGTATGGCAAGCCTGATGTACCGATTTTTTTTGGATCTGTTATCACACAAATGCTGCGGTATATAGAAAATTATGATGTATATATATCTACCCCCTATTATAATGACAGTTCAGAGCATGTTTCCCGTAACTGCTACCAGTGTTGTGAGCGGCGCTGCAATCGCATTTTCGGGCCGTCCATAATAAGTGATGCATTATTTCTATAGGAAAACGTTCACTTTTGTAGCATCAATTATGGAAGCAAAACCTCATTTTGCGTTACATTTGAAATGCGCGTATTACAAAATTGCACATTTATCTTGCTGATTGTAAATCGATAGCTTTTATTCTTTGTTGTATTTGTTTATAATTATGTAATTAAGATGAGTCGTAAGCAAATAAGATTTACTTAATCCATCACACGGCAAATATACAAACTTAAACAAACCGAGTGGAAATTTTTTGCCAGCATATGTAGAAAAACAATCTTTCACCTGTTTTGGTTTTCGTTTGCACAAATGCCTTTTTGTAGGTTCATGCTTCAAACGTTATGTATCTGTTTACGCGCAGATTTCAACGAAAAAAGTAAGATGAAAAGGTAGATCAACTTTGTTGCAATAAGTATTTACGACGATGATTTTGGAATGGTCGGTCCATGCCATCAATTTTTCACGGTCTTGAGTGAAACAATAGTTTCTAAATAGTATACTGAAAGAGAAAATTTTAACGCGTATTGCATGAAAATTCTTGAATTGGGTCCTAAAGCCCTATGTCGTTTTTAGCTTGAATCGATGAGGTTAGGGTTAGGAACACATATTTTGATATTCAATTTTATATTTTTAGGCTATTGCCGTTAAAAACCTTTTTTTTTTAATTTTGTGAAATTTTGAACAAAAAATAAACATTTGGGCAACCTTATATAGACAAACTATAGTTGTGCATGGTTGTGTCAAGCGGTGTCTAGACCAACCCATCGATATCTCTATATCGAACTGCAGTAAACGTCAGCGACAGCATGTCCGGGGCTCAAAATTTGACAGCGGGCCCAAATCAGACTGCTGGCAGTTGAGTGAAACGCAGTGCTGACATGCTATTTCATTTTCGCACACACGAGATGTTGGCGGCGAAAACATGGTTGTCTGCCGATGGGGTGGTCTAGACAACACGAATTATAAAAAGAAATCATAGTATGTCTTGAAATGTCACGGAAAACTTTTTGTTTACCTTCACGCTCATATGATAGTGTCAAAAAGTCAAAAGTTGCAAAGTCAGGAAATGGCTTGACAATCGCGACCTAAAACATTTTCTGAGTTTACAGCTCATTTTCCGGTTCCGGTCATCTCAGTTTAATTAAGGCCTTTGTCAAAATCAGCAATAAGCGTAGTGATTGCACTTGGTCACAGCGTGGATGGCTTCAGTTTTCGTATGCAACACCCGCCATCGAGATGCGACCGTGTTTGGTTAGAAACGCACAGAAATTTTTGGTCTGCCGTTCGCCCTACTGCTGATTCACATCGGAGTAGCACAACATACCAATCTGATTGATAATACGGTGCCAGTTTCGGTTGGCGTTATTTTTTCATACTGTTCTGCGGGGTCGATTTTACCGAGATTATACTGTTGGCCATCAGTTTGACATCGTTTAGTCATTCTTACCGCAAACTAGATTTGGACAAAGTCTAGCACCGTGAATCGATGGATTGGAATACATTGCCCGAATCAAAACTTTTATCCGATAACTAGTACAAATTTGATGTTCCACTTCCTCACGACCAGCAAAACGCAGACAAGCACAAGAGACAACTGCGAAGCTGTAACTGTCAAAACGATCAGCTGCTCTAATGTCAAACCAGAGTTGCCAGTGAGAAAAAGTTATCATTGTTGCCAGAAACGTGTTATTTTCGTTATGTCAAGAAAGATCTCTAATGTCAAGGGAGAATAAATTACAATATTTTTGTTTTTTAATTTTTTAGTGCTCTGCTTCTTTTTAAAAAAGAAAAAACTATACAGTGGACCTCCGTTCGTTTGAACGATTCCTCATGCAAACTAACGGGGTTCGTTTTTAATTTGAACAACTAGCAACCCTAAATATGCCGAAACTTGTATGAACTGGCCACCCTGCTCTTTGTCATTGTTTGATGGTTTGATTTAGCCTCGATTAGTTGGTAGTTGCAAGCAGCGAATATGTTATTATCCGATCGGATTTCTATCGTAATCGTAGGGAAACGAAATGTGAAACTGATTAAACTAGGATCAAACACGCTAGATCAGTACAAACAAACTGTGTTTATGAGCATTGTCTGCGAAGGCAAATGATGCCATGTTGAGAATGACATTTGAACCATTTTTAATTTGCACATCGTGCAAACCAGCGGGGTTCAAATTAAAAAGTGTTCAGATTAAAAACGGTCAAACGAACGGGGGTCCACGGTACTCTGGTAGTCATAATGGGAAGCTTTATCGTTCCTTCTAAAAAAATCATCTTTTTATCACAAATTTTAGGACCCAATTGCTATCATTTCGAGTTATACACCACACTCAAAGGTTAGTAACGGAACCAGGAACCAGCATTTCGAGGTAAGTTTTTTTTATATATGGGAGCTGTCAGTTTGTTACCCCGTTGATATACATACATAAGTGTTGCTTTGTTTCCAATTCATGAATCAGTTAGATTTTGCCATTGACAACGTATTAGCACAGACAAACAGACATAACACTCGTTTTCCATTCATCGTACCGATAAAACCGTCATTTCAAATTTGGGCTTAGTTGGGAATGTCTCCGTTTTGGTCAAAGTGGCGCTTTTTGATGAAAGAAGTGGAATTCCCCATAAAAAATACTTGCTACTTTGAGGGACACCCATATTGCTATTTGATATTTGGGAATGTCGATCATAGATGGTGCTAGTGTTCAGGCTAAATGTGAGGTACGATAATTTTTATTGATTTTTCTTCCAAGAGTTATGTCTGTTTGTCTGTGGTATTAGTTAGTGGAAAAATTAGGAATACGCAAAACGGATTGGTTTGGTGGTCTACTTTTTCAGAAAGTTCTAATGAGTATTTGTCAGAACTCATCTCATTCTAGGCAAAAACCACGGAGTTTTCTAATCAACAGAATATACTGAACCCTCTGCCAATGCATGAGCAGACATTAGAATGTCACTAAACGAAGTGTTTTGCTGTCAACCTTTATTTCAGCATTCTCCTGGCCTACCAAATATCGCTAACTCTAGATCCCGCTAAAATCCCGCTGAGTTATTTAAGAAAACCGCTAGATTCCCGCTAGCCGCTGCTTGGTTATTAAGTCCCGCTGTCCGGTTTGATATCCCGCTAAATCTAGCGGGAAAACCGCTGATCTGGCAGCGCTGTCTACTGCTGTAGAATTATTGGCCTTGCCAGCGTTGAAAGAGATTTCGTAGGCTGCTCGCACTTACAGGAAATCTCGTGCTGAACTGTCAACGCGTGAGTGTTGACAAAAGCAAAAATACTTCACTTTCTTTTTTTCTCACGCAAAACCCTGAACAATATCAGCAACGCTGGCAAGGCCAAATTGAAGATAGAACTAACAAAAGGGCGAATGTCGCAAGCGTAAACAAACCAAGTGAGAGTTGATTTTCCTATGCTGGCTGGCAGCGGGGTGCTATCCGTATCTTAACGAACGGTGTTTGACAGTCCACTTAACGAAGGGCGCTATTTCAAAAAATGCAAGAAATAGCGCCCGTCTGACAGGTAGATTTGCTGCCAACCTTTGTCGAGATGTGCTGAGATGTTGGCAACAAAAACATGGCACCCATCGCAAGCCCCTGCTGGCTGGCCCAGCAAAAAATAACTCTCACTCGTGTTGTTTACGTTTGCGACATTCGCCCTTTTGTTAATTCTATCTAGTATTTCCTATTCGCTATGACCAAAAACATTCCATCAAGAACACTGGCATCTCTTCCTAGCGCCCATATACAAAATTTAATGTCATTTAATGACGAGCAACAGAAGCAACAGCGCACCCCTCCCGACAAAAGTTGAAGCTGTCTGTACATGTATTGGTGGGAAAAGATGTGTGCGAGCGTGGCAATGCATTGCATACGTGTTTGTGTACATCCATATTCTAATATACACACACTAGTATGCGAAAGTTTAACTTTAGCTCGGCAGATAGCATTGCTGTTACTGTCGCTCGACTTTTGGCAGAGTTGCCAGCAGAGATGCCATATTTAAAAAAAAAATGTCTGCAACTGCTCGAAAACCGAAAAAATCGTGCAGTTTTCCGGCTACTCGAATTTTCTGGTTTGAAAATAATCTGCGAAAATCTGCACACTTTTTTACGAAGTCTGTGAAAGTTCAAAGAGCTTCGAACAAAAATCTGCAACAAAACAATAAAAGTCATAAAAACTGCAAATATCTGCAAATTTATAATGATCTGCAAGACCGTTCCAAAAATCTGCAATTTGCAGACAAATCTACAAGTCTGGTATCCCTGCTATATACAGAGTGGCGACAAGTCATCCCAAATGTATGCAATGCGGATTTTCCAAGGTTTTTCTTTCTCTTTCCTGCACACGCGTTGTATAGGTCGTCTGCTCGATTGGAATGACACTGACAGATAATTCTAGATAGAATTAACAAAAGGGCGAATGTCGCAAATGTAAACAAAACGGGTGAGAGTTACTTTTTGCTGGCCCAGCAGAGGAAAATCAACCCTCACTCGGTTTGTTTACGCTTGCGACATTCGCCCTTTTGTTAATTCTATCTTCAATTATAATTCCAATTTTGACATTGTCGCCACTCTGTATATATAGTCACTCTAGTTTTTGCTATGACGGATCTGGGATAGTAATGGGCGATGTCACATCGATAAATCGAAATATCGATGTTCCATCATCGATTTTCCGATGGTTCGATTCGATGTGAGTAGAGTGACTATAGGGTAAGAACCCCACAATTCGCCCCCACCCCAGAATTCGCCCTCCCATTGGTATTCCCGAGATTTAACTCAATATATAGTTGAATTCTAAGTTGTTAGTTCAATTTATATTCAATTTAACTCAGTTTTCAGTTATTTGAATAGAATTCGTTGTGTTGTTTTATGTATTTTAATGATTTAATGTGATTCGAAAAATAGATATTGTATTTAAGACGCGATTTTTCCATTCTCAAGAACGAGCACGAAAAATAAAATTGAGGAAAAGTAATGGAAAATCGTATCTCCTTGCACTTTTTTCGCATCAATTTCGTTATATTTGATTCAAATTTCATAATTGTGCTTTTATTTTAATATTTTATTGCAAATCTGCTGAAAATAGAACATAAATGCACTGGGCGAAAACTGGGTATTGTAAATCATATGAGTTCGCCCGGGTCGAATCTGTATATACTTAAGCGAACTTCCTGCGTGAACCAGTTTACGCCCTCATCTATCAAACATATACAAATATATCCAGCGCCTCTATGGTTCAAAGGTACAAGTACCAGCGAACCACATGCCCTGGAGGGTGTTGTGGGTTCGAATCCGGTTATAATCTCAGATTACAGCTTGGTTCGACTCATGCACCTTCCAGTATTGGACAAAAGGTAGGAGTCAAAATGACTACTTGTCAAGCATAGCTACCAATACCCCCCCCCCCTTCCTTTCCGCTCTTTCCCCTCCTTCACCAAAATTTTCATTTCTTTCCCCTACCGTCCCTTGTATCAATTGTAGAACCATCGTTTCAAAAAAAATATATACAAATATGCCACACATCACACATAAGTAAAAGCGAGTCACAATCGACTAGTTTGTTCGCTGATTTATGTTTATCAAAATGGTGAGTAAAAGTATCGAATAAATAATATTTTGATGCAGAAAGCACATAATATTTTCATTTGAATTCATCTAACAAAAGAATTACCGGCTAAACATGGGTTAATGGAGTTTCTACCAAACGAAATGTTGAATTAGCAATAATCGACATCGAAATTCATAATAATATTAAAACCGCACGAATTAGTAAGACGCGCATAATATTCTCAAAAATCACAACTTTTCTCCGAATAAATCCGACTAATGGAAAACCTCGCGAAAAATCCGTCTACTATTTTAAAGCATATAGGCGCAATAAAATTGTTGTCATGGATAAAACTTTGAAAAGTATTTAAAATGCAATGCAGACAGACAACAAAGAAATAATCATGGTGATAAAAAAGAATATTTCGATAATATCATGAAAACTCTAATATCTTAGCATTGCAAACCCAGTCTAACCAAAAATGCTAGTTAAGAATTCCAAGTTATGTCAAAAAATATCCTATAGTTCAGTAGGTAAGATGGGTATGCTTACCAGTTAACAGGAATATTTAATACAGTAAACCTGCATACCCATTTTCAGACAGTGATTTACTCAAGCTGTAAGCTCACATCTAGAGTGACTATATACAGAGTGGCGACATGTCATCCCTAAAGTATATGCAATGCTCTAGCAAAGCTTATTATCTTTCTCTTTCCTGCATACGCGTTGGATTAGTCGTCTGCTCGATTGGAATGACACTGACAGACTTGCTGACAGATAATTATCATTCCAATTTTGACATTGTCACCACTCTATATAGGGTAACGACCCCAGAATTCGCCCCTTTTATCAGGTTTTTATGCAGTAAAATGAATAAATCGCCATGTTATTATAAAATCAGCCCTGAACTCAGACAAGTATGACTATATATTAATATTCTATCTATTTTGGCTATTCGGAATAGCGAAAATTGAAATTTGATAGCAAAAGACTCAATTTTGAGCAGGAACCTCTAGTACCACATTTCGCCCATAGCGATCCAAAATTCGTCCCCCATGTCGCCCACTTGTTATTTGTTGCAAGTTTCCCAAATAACCTCAATTATTTTGTTAGAATTGTTGTTACTATTATTTAACGTTAAGATTATGTCTATTCAGTGCTTAATATGGCAGTCAATTTGTATCAGGAATTCGTGAAATGTAAATCTAAATCGAGTCTAAATTGAAATAAACTGATCATGATCACCTCCTGATACTCCTGATTCAGTAAAACTAAAAAATACAGAGAAGGTGGGTTTTTACTAAATGTTTATTTTCATTGCAGTAAAATAAGGCTTTTGACACTCGTCAAAGATATTTAAAATGAATGGTCCTGTTGGTTCTTTTTCTGGTCATTTGTTGAATTCATTTTCGCTATTGATATGTGGGCGAATAAATACAATTCAGTGCATACGGAATGGTACAATGTTTATTTTAATAACCTTATATAATGAATACTTATATCATTGTTTAGTAATTTTTTGGAAAGAGTAAATGCCCAGGTAACCAATAAGCATTTCCAATGCAATTTAAATGCAAGCCAATAAGCATTTAAGTTGCCTTAAATGCTACTCAAATGCTATTTTGGCAAAATATGCGGCTACTTTACTGCTAGCCCTCTTATAGTGCTGAAAATGCTTATTTGCAGCTAGTTACTGACAAGAAGAATTTAAATAGAATTGTGGATGCCAATTTACAACAGTTATGCAGTCAAAAAGCTGATAAACAGCAACCTGCAGTATAAAACGCCAGGGATGCTAATACACGATTGATTTACTGCTTATACTAATGCTTATTGGTTACCTGGGTACACCCGCTCTTTCCTGTGTGAATCACAGTTGGTCAGAGAAGTGAAATATTGAACCACACAGCATCGGTGCAGCGTACTCAAAGGTGAGTGTGTTGTTTCTTCACACTCACACTTGTTAGTCTCCTCTTTTCCATCGTGTTTCGCTAGTTCGCACAGGAGAAGGTGCGCTGGCACAGCCAAAGCTGCGTAGATATCACACAAATGCAAGACGGCACGGAATAGAAAACATAGCAGTAGTATTCGCGTAGAGCTTGCTATGTTGCATAGATGATGTGTTTCGTGTATATACTGCCGCTATTCGCATAACAGTCCCAGTTTCTATGGAGATGAAACTGTTATGTAAATAGCGGCAGTATAAATACGCAATACATCGTATACGCAACATTGCAAGCGCTACGTGAATACCCCTAGCATATTTTTCCGTTCGATGCAGCAAATGTGAGTTTGAATAAAATAGTATAAATTTTGTATAAGATATCTATCAATTCGAAACAAATAATCCTTGAAATAAACAGTAATTATATTTTGCAATTTATGGTGACAAGTACCAACTAATATTTAAGGGCTTCAGCATTGTCAGGATTTTGGTTGCAGTTGCAGTATACTGCATATGCGAAGTTTAAGATAATTGAAAATATCCTATTTTCTTAATATTAGGCCAAAAATATAGACTTAGAGCGAATAGAGCGAGGGTGAGAGTCTCAATCTTTAGTCGAATGTGTTGTTTAAGGGGACATAAACGACTAAAAATGTGTGTGTGTGTGTGTGTGTGTGTGTGTGTGTGTGTGTGTGTGTGTGTGTGTGTGTGTGTGTGTGTGTGTGTGTGTGTGTGTGTGTGTGCGCGTGCGTGCGTGTGTGACGCTTGACTTTAATTATCTGTTTCTCGGATATGGCTTAACCAATTTGATCGCCGTTAAGTTTGTTTGAAAGGTGTTACTGCAGATCACTATCCAGCTTTTTACGAGCCATAATGGCGGACGGCGTTCGTCATATTTGAGCAGCATTTTTAACATTTCCCTAGTACATCGCACGTTTTCTTTCCGTGCATTCCTTTAGTTTTACCGTGAACGCGCGGAAAGCAAACGTGCGATGTATTAGGGAAATGTCAAAGATGCTGTTCAAATATTACGAACACGTCCGCCAGTAAAAAGCTGGATTGAATTGTTTTGCGGTCCGAGGTTTCGTTTAAAAGTTAGGCCATTGCAGATAATTTCAAGTTCTTGTCCCCCCCCTTGGAAATTGGCTTGAAAAATCGTGGGGCAAAAGATAATTTGTAGGGTATGAGTTAATTTTTGACGTAGGACTACGTCTTACGGCAGGTTCTGAGATAGGGTGTCATTCCAAAAAATCGAAAAATGCGAGCGTCACGAAAAATGAAAGGTTTTGAGCGCTAATAGCTCTGCGGTTTTTCTATCGATTTTCAATATTCTTACACCAATCGATCGGAAAATCTTCTAAGAATTGACCCAAATGAAGAAAAGTATGGATTCTTGATGTTGAACTTTTGAAAAATTTAAAATAATGAACCTATGTTTTACCAAAATTCTCGCTTCGTGATTGGATGGAAGATTCTTTACGATGATCTAAACCTATACCAATTTGATATCTGTGCTTGGGAAGTAAGCCAAAACAAGTGACCAAGTTTCCTCATTTCAACAAAATTTCTTAACACCTCGGTTAAACCTAGACCATTTTGATGTCCTTGCTTGGGAAGTACGCCAGAAAGAGTGACAAAGCCCCCTCGTGCCAACAGATTTCTTACGAACGCGATTAAACCTAGTCCAATTTGATGTCTGTGTTAGGGAAGTGTGCCAGAAAAAATGACAAAGTTCGTTGTCCCAACAGATCGCAAATTCTGTACTGCGAGACGATTAAACCTCGGCGAATTTGATATCTGTGTTGGAAAAATGTGCTATAGCTGTACTGCCCATAAATGCATAACAGTCCCATCTGACTTTTCACTACTTTTGAGATAAACCTGGGAATCATCTTTAAATTAACTGTTCTTTCAATATTTCAAACAAAAAAGTTATGTTTGTTCCCAAGATGTTGAAAAAAATATCAAACTATGTCAGTCCCATATTACAAATAAACGCATAACAGTCACAGTAGTAAAAATATATCAATAAGCATCTGTTTTTGGGAAATGCTTGGACCGATTCGCCTGTAGCAACTACCAAACGGAAGATTTTATGACCTAGAAGAACACTATTGAGGAGAATTTGGATCGGATGAGGTTCCGAAGTTACAGTGGGAACAAGTTCCGGAATATATGGGACTTAAACATAGAAGCACCTTGAATCACAACAAACCCATCATGTGACACCTATAAATACACGGATTTGCAAATCTAGACTATTGGTAGTCGTATAAAGTGTTCAAGACGCCATTGGCCACATCTAAACATGTCCGTGAATGTTCCGGATTCCTCTCCAGTCTACGGGGACCAGTTTCTGAATTTAACTAAAATACAACATGTGACATCTCTGAGTCGGTACTCGAAATTGCAAAACTAGTTTGAAATAGTTCATTTGTTGTCACATATAGTGTCCAGGTTCACATTGGTCATACTCGGACACGTCCTGGGAGTGTACCGGACACATAGGAAAGCGGCCAGCTTCTGAGTCAAACAAACCCCATCATGCGACCTCGCTATAAACTCAAGATAACAAATTACAATAAAAAGGAGAAAAGGCCAGGAAGAGATTTGAGTCAAAAAGGACATTTTGACCAATCGAATTGAACGAGAACGTGAATTATCAAAACAACGACACGTGGTCTTGAAAATACTGCCGAGCCACCGACAATGCAAGGATCAAGGCATGCTGTACCTGTGACTGTTATGCGTTTATTCTTGCTTATTTAAGCACAAATAAACGCATATCAGTAACTTCGGCAGTTTTTCTAAGTTTTGGAACAAATTTTAGGTCACTTGTGAACAAATTGTTTGTAAAAATATTCTGTTATGTACATTCAAGTGATTTTATGACGATTTGGACGATTTGTTTCCAAAATCGATTGAATATTAAAGGAAAAATCAGAGGGGTTGTGTACAAGACACGACCGCATATATAGGTGACGCAGGACTACGTAAGTCTCTTTGTAGTGATAGTAGCATGTATTCATGCTTGTAATCATTCGATTCTTCGTGTATACATGCTATATGCAACATATATACATGCTACATGCGTTGTACGTAACATTTATCAAAGTAGTAACATTGCATACGTTCAATTCTCAAAAGATTGTGCATTTGAAAACCACTTAACAAAATCAAGAACACAAACTATTGCTTTCCTGCTACCTTACTGAAATTAAAGATTGTTTTTATTACCCATGGTTCCCCACTTTGAAGGGATTTTACCAATTCAATCCTATTTCATCAACAGCACATCTTTTCACTACACTTCTAATGAAACGGCAAGCATGCGTTTTCATACAGAGTCGTATTGTAACCGAACACTACAGTTGTAGCACATTTTTCCAACACAGATATCAAATTCGCCTAGGTTTATTCGTCTCGCAGTAAAGAATTTACAATCTGTTGGGACAACGAACTTGTGTTATTTTTTCTGGCACACTTCCCTAACACAGACATCAAATTGGACTAGGTTTAATTGCGTTCGTAAGAAATCCGTTGGCACGATGGGGCTTTGTCACTCTCTCTGGCGTACTTCCCAAGCAAGGACATCAAAATGGTCTAGGTTGCACCGCGGTGATAAGAAATCTTGTTGAAATGAGGGCACTTCGTCACTTGTTTTGGCTTACTTCCCAAGCACAGATGTCAAATTGATATAGGTTTAGATCATCGTAAAGAATCTTCCAACCAATCACGAAGCGAGAATTCTGGTAAAACATAGGTTCATTATTTTCAATTTTTCAATAGTTCAACATCAAGAATCCATATTTTTCTTCATTTGGGTCAATTCTTAGAAGATTTTCCGATCGATTGGTGTAAGAATATTGAAAATCGATCGGAAAACCGCTGAGCTATTAGCGCTCAAAACCTTTCATTTTTCGTGACGCTCGCATTTTTCGATTTTTTGGAATGACACCCTATCTCAAAACTTGCCGTAAGACGTAGTCCCACGTCAAAATGGTCGTGGCTTCAACAGCGTTTTTCGTAGTTGCACGATTTTGCAGATGTGACTGTCTTCCATTTATGGGCAGTGTAGTGTTCGATTATAATACGACTCTGTATGAAGGTGAAATTAGTCATCATCGATTCTGCCAATTTCAAAAGCAGTTTTTTTGTTTGAAACAAAAATTCGGTTTATGAAAATATATTCGCTGTATTCAGATTGGCAAGAAGAATGCAGTATATACATTTTTATAAATACAATCCCGCTTTTGGGCCGAAAAGCTGCTTCCGAAATTGGGCTTTGCGGCGAAAAGTCAAATACTGCTAGTTTCTCGTGAATACGCATGCTTACCGACCGTTTCATTAGAAGTGTATTGAAAAGATGTGCTGTTGATAAAATAGGATTGAATTGGTAAAATCCCTTCAACGTGGGGAACCATGGATAATAAAAACAATCTTTAATTTCAATAAGGTAGCAGGAAAGCAATAGTTTGTGTTCTTGATTTTGTTAAATTGTTTTCAAATGCACAGTCTTTTGAGAATTGAACGTATGCAATGTTACTACTTTGATAAATGTTACATGCAACGCATGTAGCATGTATACATGAAGAATCGAATGATTACAAGCATGAATACATGCTACTATCACTACAAAAAGACTTACGTAGTCCTGCGTCACCTATATATGCGGTCGTGTCTTGTACACAACCCCTCCGATTTTTTTCATAAAATCAATTGTCTGTGGGCTCTACAGCCTGAAAAACTCGAAAAATAAGTGTACGAGTTGAGTTAATGCTTCTAGCACGAAACATAAATGGAAATTCGAACAACGGAGTTTCAGAAAACCGGCCGAAAAATTTTTATTCGAGCAAAAAAAAATATTGATCTTAGGCATTTTTACCGATTTTCTGAAACTCCGTTGTTCGAATTTCTATTTCTGTTTCGTGCTAGAAGCATTAACTCAACTCATACACTCATTTTTCGAGTTTTTCAGGCTGTAGAACTCAAAAACTTTTGAAATTATTTGCAATGGCCTTATTTGTAAAAAATCATACACAAAGTCATACACATAAGCATTCCAGTGCGGCGTAAAACAACCCTGCCGAATAAAACGCCGCTCCTGGAAAAACACGATTTTCAAACTTTATGTACCTTTTTCTCAGAAATTACACAACGTATGCAATTGACTTGTCTTGTGACAAACACCTTATGTTTGATAAATTAATATCCCACAAGCATTAGTTGAAGCATATACCTGAATGAACAAGAAAAAAGAAATTACATTGTGCTTAGCTGCGCGACTAATGGAGTGTTAACTAACACATTTATTTACAGGTTATCCCTATGGATTAATGCAATTGAACACAAAAAAAATCAAAAAAATATGCATGGTGAAAGCTATGTCTAACTGTCCCCCGCGTCTCTGTGTGTCACCGTTGCTAATAGGAATGTTTTATAAAAAATAGTGAACTAGTGGACAATATTTTTGACGTAGGACTACGTCTTACGGCAAGTTTTGAGATAGGGTGTCATTCCAAAAAATCGAAAAATGCGAGCGTCACGAAAAATGAAAGGTTTTAAGCGCTAATAGCTCAGCGGTTTTCCGATCGATTTTCAATATTCTTACATCAATCTATCGTAAAAACTTCTAAGAATTGAGACAAATAAAGAAAAGTATGGATTCTTGATGTTGAACTATTGAAAAATTGAAAATAATGAACCTATGTTTTACAAGAATTCTCATTTCGTCATTGGTTGGAAGATTCTTTACGATGATCTAAACCTATACCAATTTGATATCTGTGCTTGGGAAGTAAGCCAAAACAAGTGACCGAGTTTCCTCATTTCAACAAGATTTCTTAACACCGCGGTTCAACCTAGACCATTTTGATGTCCTTGCTTGGGAAGTACGCCAGAGAGAGTAACGAAGCCCCCTCGTGCCAACAGATTTCTCACGAACGCGATTAAACCTAGTTCAATTTGATGTCTGTGTTAGGGAAGTGTGCCAGAAAAAATGACACAAGTTCGTTGTTCCAACAGATCGCAAATTCTTTACTGCGAGACGATTAAATCTAGGCGAACTTGATATCTGTGTTGGAAAAATGTGCTACAGCTGTACTGTTCGGTTATAATATGACCCTGTATGAAAACGCATGCTTGCCGTTTCATTAGAAGTGTAGTGAAAAGATGTGCTGTTGATAAAATAGGATTGAATTGGTAAAATCCCTTCAACGTGGGAAACCATGGAAAATAAAAACTATCTTTAATTTCAGTAAGGTAGCAGGAAAGCAATAGTTTGTGTTCTTGATTTTGTTAAATTGTTTTCAAATGCACAATATTTTGAGAATTGAACGTATGCAATGTTACTACTTTGATAAATGTTACATACAACGCATGTAGCATGTATATATGTTGCATATAGTATGTATACATGAAGAATCGAATGATTACAAGCATAAATACATGCCACTATCACTACAAAGAGACTTACGTAGTCCTGCGTCACCTATCTATGCGATCGTGTCTTGTACACAACCCCTCTGATTTTTTTTAATATTAACTATTATTACTATGTGATGCCGTGCAGTAATTTTAGTTTTAATTTAATATGTATTTGTTGTTGAACATCACTTAAAAATGATTGCAAAAAAATTTATGTTGACCCCCTAAAATTGATTTTTGTTGAAAAATATATTTAAAAATCAACATTTTTTTCTCAAACTGCATTATACGATGTAGGTTCACAAACTTCACTTTCCATGTAAATATCATGGATCTTGTTTTATGACTTAGCTATTCCCGTTGACTCACTGTTGACTACTCTCGCCTACTGCTAGAATAATGTCAATGTTAATTAAGGTGCGACTTGTTCATTTTTGATCAATATTACTTCTGTTGCCATCCTAATATTTGTGGGGTGTGGCCAAAGTTTCTTGGAAACATCGGGCAACATTAATGTTGGGAAAATTATAAAAACAAGTTACATGCTACATGTCAGTTTTTAGATAGTACCTACTTGCTAATACCGCGAAAATAGCTGTACAAAATCACGTCGGACTGGATTATTAACTAAATGTGTCGATTATATTACAACATGCAACATTCGTGTATTTTATTCATAATTAAATGTTTAGCCGTTAAAAATCAAATCAAAAATTATTTCGTATATGTCATAAACACCAATATCGAGACAATTATATAAATTACAATTACAATAAATTTTCATAGTGAATAAAGTTCTTAGCGATAATGAAATAGAGAAAAACTGCTAGCCTGATTTTTAGTTAAGTCCTGTAAACAAAAATAAAGAAGCGAGTGTTTGTTTCCTTATATGGTAGTTTGGAATAACCCACGCGGTTTTTACGTTGATGGCAACAATAGAACCTATTCGAAAATTGGGCCAGAATGGTATTCTAAGAGCGCGGACAACCAGGTGTGATTTGTAATACAGTAGGATTTCGAATTAGGCAACAACGGCGTATTGCCTATGTTGCGAAAATCGAAACCGTGCTAACTAAAATCGAGTCCCTTTTTTGAAATGAAAAATCAGAGGGGTTGTGCACAAGACACGACCGGCTATATAGGTGACGCAGGACTACGTAAGTCTCTTTGTAGCGATAGTAGCATGTATTCATGCTTATAATCATTCGATTCTTCATGTATACATGCTATGTGCAACTTATATACATGCTACATGCGTTGTATGTAACATTTATCAAAGTAGTAACATTGCATACATTCAATTCTCAAAAGGTTGTGCATTTGAAAACAATTTAACAAAATCAAGAAATTAAAGATTGTTTTTATTATCCATAGTTTCCCACGTTGAAGGGATTTTACCAATTCAATCCTATTTTATCAACAGCACATCTTTTCACTACACTTCTAATGAAACAGCAAGCATGCGTATTCATACAGAGCCGTATTATAACCGAACACTACAGCTGTAGCACATTTTTCCAACACAGATATCAAATTCGCCGAGGTTTAATCGTCACGCAGTAAAGAATTTGCGATCTGTTGGGACAACGAACTTGTGTCATTTTTTCTGGTACACTTCCCTAACACAGACATCAAATTGGACTAGGTTTAATCGCGTTCGTAAGAAATCTGTTGGCACGAGATGGCTCTGTCACTCTCTCTGGCGTACTTCCCAAGCAAGGACATCAAAATGGTCTAGGTTGAACCGCGGTGTTAAGATATCTTGTTGAAATGAGGGGACTTTGTCACTTGTTTTAACTTACTTCCCAAGCACAGATATCAAATTGGTATAGGTTTAGATCATCGTAAAGAGTCTTCCAACCAATCACGAAGCGAGAATTCAGGTAAAACATAGGTTCATTATTTTCAGTTTTTCAATAGTTCATCATCAAGAATCCATACTTTTCTTCATTTGGGTTAATTCTTAGAAGATTTTCCGATCGATTGGTGTAAGAATATTGAAAATCGATCGGAAAACCGCAGAGCTATTAGCGCTCAAAACCTTTCATTTTTCGTGACGCTCGCATTTTCGATTTTTTGGAATGACACCCTATCTCAAAACTTGCCGTAAGACGTAGTCCTACGTCAAAAATTGAATGTAAATGCGTTGGAAATAGACTAAATATTATTAATCAACGATTGCAACTATTTTATCTTTAAAAAGTCCGCTTAGAGCTATTTGTCCGGTGCTAGTAAGTTTTTAGCAATCTGCGGTAAGACGTAGTCCTACGGCAATAAAAATATGAAATATCTTCGAAATATCTTATTACCGCCAGCTCCACGCGAAAAAATCATTCATTGACATGCATCATAGAAGCATTTCAATTTCTGTGTAGCTCATCGAAATGGAAACAACACAAAGCGAACTCCCCAATAAACTGCTTCCAAGTGACGTCTCAACTCAGTATCTTTACCGCTGCAGCGCGCTGGTGAACTATACATTTCTATGAAGTGTGAATTCACAGTAAGGATCGCACAGCCAAGCCACACTTGTATCTCACAGTGAAGCCACACTTGGGGCCTTCACAGTGGCAGTGTAGTTGTTTTCATGTCCGCTTTGTGCGGTGTTTCGGAGAAGAAAAGACGCTGTCGTCAGTTCCATTGCCACTTACACTCCATCTAGGAGCCAGTGAACTAATGATTATACCTCTGCATCCTTGCTATTCGCTGAGAGAACTGTGTGAATCACTCTTCTCACCCGCTGCAAGTTAAGGTGCTGGCCATCCCTGGTTGTGGTGACGCTACCCAGGTAACCAATAAGCATTAATATAAGCAGTAAATCAATCGTGTATTAGCATCCCTGGCGTTTTATACTGCAGGTTGCTGTTTATCAGCTTTTTGACTGCATAACTGTTGTAAATTGGCATCCACAATCCTATTTAAATTCTTCTTGTCAGTAACTAGCTGCAAATAAGCATTTTCAGCACTATAAGAGGGCTAGCAGTAAAGTAGCCGCATATTTTGCCAAAATAGCACTTGAGTAGCATTTAAGGCAACTTAAATGCTTATTGGCTTGCATTTAAATTGCATTGGAAATGCTTATTGGTTACCTGGGTAGCATATTAGGTGATTTTAATTTGCAATTTTATCCAAGAATTACCGAAAAATTTGTTCCTGAATGGATGTCTGTTCTCTGTGGTAGGACTGCCTGTAAACATGTTTCTGGGTACCGTATGTGCGAACACTGCCGTGGAAAAATGCGAGGTCTTTGCCACTCACTTCAAGAATTCTTTTAACACTTCTGTTGCTTCGGAAATGCAGACTGCCTCTGCAATCCGAGATACTCCATGCACACTTAAAAATTTTTACCGAACACCGTAATTTTTTGACGAAATTAGAACTGCTGAACGTTCGGTGGTCAGTTCGGTAATTAATTTGCTTGATGAACACTCGGCAATGAAAATATTTTTATGAAATGTCAAAAATTGCGGACTGTTCAGTATAAATTAACAAATCTCTCAGCAAAAATCATTGCTGAAAGCCGTAATTATAGTGCTGATACTTCGGTAATGTGTACTGAATTGTCATAAATTAAAAAAATATTTTTATTGAAATCATGTCTTAAAAATAAATACAATTAATTATATAGGATCTATGATGCACAGATATGGTTCTAACTTGGTCTCGAGGTATGGCTCTGCCAGCCGCCGCATGTTCGAATCTGGACTAAAAGAGGTTGTTCCGAGTTAACCTATCTGTAGCACCAGCCCCGCAATCGTCATCTAGTTCTGCAGCTACCTGCGAAGTCTGCACCGAAGCACTAAGTAGCATTTGCTGCTTTGTTTTATGATGACAAAATTTTGAATGAGAAGGAAAATGAAGATTTACAATTTAAATTAATATTAACTGAATGAGAGATGGAGGGATATATATTTAAAACACAAATTACATAATAAATTGGCATACCTTATATAAAGAAGGTTAAATAACGTAGAGAAGCTCTGCTATGCGCCACTCATATCTTAAGAAGAACTATAATTGTTCATATTTTGAACAATTTCCACACACTTTAAACACGCAATAAAGTATTTTCTTGATTGCGCTTCATTTTGACAGCTAATAAATGCTTGATGACAACTTCCGCAATTTTTGCTGATCTCAGCATAGCTTTTGCGGGCTATCCTGTAATAAATACTGATAGTTCGTTAAACAATTGCTGAATTATTGACAGTTACGAAATGGAATCGCTTTGCGAAAAAATACAGCTAAAAATATTAACGAACTCGCCACCGGTTAATGAAGATCTGTATTAAGAAATGTCAAGTAGTGGCGATACTCAGCATTCCTTGAAAAATTACCGAATTGCTCAGCATTTTTCCAAATGTGCTGATTTAATCCGCAAAATAAATTACCGAAGATCTGAATAAAAACTAAGTGTGTGTGATGCGATCAACTTGAATATATTACCGAGGGGCAAGACACTGTTGAAAATATATTACTTTTCCCTATGGAAATATTTTTTCAACCTTAATATCCCGCATTTTGCACCTTACTGGACACCGCAGTCTAAAAGTGCGACTGGCACAAAAAGTGCGACAATGCGAATGCTGTGAGTGAGAAAGAGAAAGAGTGACAACTGCAGTGTTGCTGTTTTCTTTTGTCATATACATTGGCATTAGAGAAAATAATCTGGATTAATCCAGGTACAGCTGCAAAGCACAATATTGTGCATTGCAAGAAATCTTTTCATTCTCGGAAAGTTCATAGCAAGCTGTCAAAATAATTCTGTATTGAGCGAAGCTGACGAATTTTCGTTATTTGAATATCGATATTTTTCACATATCGATACGTATACTCAGCTGAAAGCATAATCAGCAAAATTGCTCGCATCACGTGACGATCTGCATTTTACATTTATTTTTAACACTCCGTATAACGTGTTAACATTTACAAAGCTGTTATATGCATGCCGAAATTAACTATTTCGAAAAAAAACTATATCGAGATTTCGTCCACGAATATCGATACCAGTTATATCGATACATTATCGCCCAATGCTGACCTCGCCAAATATTGAAGGATGTGCTTTTGTCCAGAGCTGCCATACAAATAGATTAATTTTTATTGTTTAGATATTTGCAACCCCTTTCCGTACTTCTTAAATTGTGTTACTATTTACACATATTTTTATACTTATGATATTCAATGGATTTATATAATACATATTTTTGAATGTAAAAGGTTAAAAGACGTTTTTTATGTATTTTTAGTTGCTAAAGCATCAGTAACAATTGCACATATAAACCAAAAAATATTTGGCCACCTTTCCTTGTTCTCTTTGTGGTGATTGACGATGCGGGTTACCGCCGCAACAGGATGAAAATTTATGTAAATAACCGCAATATATTGATCTTTCCCACCCATAATATAACCTAAAGCCCTATAAAGTTACATCTATTTATATATTTATAGAGTTTTAACAGGGCCTAATATATTAATATAATATGATAATATTATGAAGTGTCTTGCCCCTCGTATATTACATATAAACGATCAACTCGTTGAAACCGCGATCAAAAATCTGAAATATTTGTTCGCTGCTGGATCTGACGGAATTCCTTCTTGTGTTCTGAAGAAATGTGCTGCAGCTATCGTTCGCCCACTGGCGTTGTTATTCGAAACTTCTTTCCGGCACAATGTATTTCGTCCAGTTTCAACCCGGATTAAATAAACAAATTTGCTATACAGTGGACCCCCGTTCGTTTGAACGATTCCTCATGCAAACTAACGGGGTTACTCTTTAATTTGAACAACTAGCCACCCTCACGAATGGCCGAAATCCAAATGGCCGAATGTCAACAACAGTCACAGAAGGCCGAATCACAAAAGGCCGAATCACGGATGGCCGAATCACGAAAGGCCGAAATTTTTCGGAATGTCTATATAACTATTCAATAAAAAAACATGAATTGGCAAGCAGTTAACTAATTACTTTAATCAAACAAAGAACAAAATAAGCAACACAACTATTTACTATAGTGTAAAGATGAGTGAAAGCTATTTCTACCCCTAAGCGCAAATGCGAGACCTCACCGTATCAGTAGCAAATGTTTCCTAGATGATTCAGGGCGAGACGGCCGCAGGCCGCGAGTGTGCGCCGGTGACCTGCCGTAGGAAGCGCCGGCCACTGTGGGGGCAGCCCCCCTGCAGAAATCACTTCTATTTAGATGCATGCATTTTTCTAGGTTTACTGACTAGTAGGGATTATCCCAAGGGGTTGGTCACTCGGCACAGCCGTTTTTATGTTAGGCGACTTGAAACGAGCCGAACTGTGCCGATGCTGTACCGAAAGTGCCGAACTGCAAGATTTGATAAATTCGTTATAATCTGATAGATCTGGCAACTGTGCGAGATGATTTTGACAACTGGCAGTGCTCCCATTTCATATGTAAAATTGAACCGGAGGTGTGTAAAGCCCTATAAATGTTATTTTTATAAGGCTTTAGAGGTGTGCCGCTTGATATCTCTGCAGTGCCGCGGCACTATGTGCTGAGTGTCCGACCCCTTGGATTATCCCTTAGCTAAGTCCGAACGAGCGGCAGCGAGTAAGGACAGCATGCACCCAACTTTTGTGCAGGTTGAAGGCCGTGAAAATTTTCGGCCAAATATGAAATTCGGCCATTCGTGCTTCGGCCTTTTGTGATTCGGTCATTCGTGATTCGGCCATTAGATATATTATGCCATTTGTTATTTCGGCCATTTGTGTTTCGGCCATTCGTGGTAATCCCCAAGGGGTCGGACACTCAGCACATAGTGCCCCGGCACTGCAGAGATATCAAGCGGCACTCCTCTAAAGCCTTATAAAAATAACATTTATAGGGCTTTACACACCTCCGGTTCAATTTTACATATGAAATGGGAGCACTGCCAGTTGTCAAAATCATCTCGCACGGTTGCCAGATCTATCAGGTTTTAACGAATTTAACAAATCTTGCAATTCGGCACTTTCGGTACAGCACCGGCACAGTTCGGCTCGTTTCAAGTCGCTTAACATAAAAAGGGCTGTGCCGAGCGACCGACCCCTTGGGTAATCCCCCACCGAGGGGCAAGACACTTCATAATATTATCATAATATTAATATATTAGGCTCTATTAAAACCCTATAAATGTATAAATAAATGTAACTTTATAGGGCTTTCGGTTATATTATGGGTGGGAAAGGTCAATATATTAAGGTTGGAAAAATATTTCCATAGGGAAAAGAAATATATTTTCGACAGTGTCTTGCCCCTCGTCCCCCACACTAGCGAACACGAAATACGCGTGTATATACATGATGGTTACTTCATTTTGGGGAACAGCTGATGGTGGAGGAACAAACCGAAAAATAGCGATTACTATTTGTGTTTCTCCGTTTGTCACACTGCAGAGCACATATTTCGGTCAAATTTTCCACCCAGGTAACCAATAAGCATTAGTATAAGCAGTAAATCAATCGTGTATTAGCATCCCTGGCGTTTTATACTGCAGGTTGCTGTTTATCAGCTTTTTGACTGCATAACTGTTGTAAATTGGCATCCACAATCCTATTTAAATTCTTCTTGTCAGTAACTAGCTGCAAATAAGCATTTTCAGCACTATAAGAGGGCTAGCAGTAAAGTAGCCGCATATTTTGCCAAAATAGCATTTGAGTAGCATTTAAGGCAACTTAAATGCTTATTGGCTTGCATTTAAATTGCATTGGAAATGCTTATTGGTTACCTGGGCATCCTGTTCCAAATTCAAGCACATATTTTGAAAATTTGCTGTATTTAAGCCAGCGGAAGACGAAATTCATTCTGTACCTTGGTGACAAAGGAATGCATCTCTCATGTTTACTGTTGTTGTTTGCCTCATTTTCAAACAGCAACACACCAAGGGGTCGGACACTCAGCACATAGTGCCGAGGCACTGCAGAGATATCAAGCGGCACACGTCTAAAGCATTATAAAAATAACATTTATACTTTACACACCTCCGGTTCAATTTTACATATGAAATGGGAGCACCAGGGATGGTTCGATCACTTTGACTCAATTTTGATTCATTTCACGGTATCGTCTCAGCCGAGCCAAATATGACAATGTTACATATGGGACATTTGTAGAACTAGTTCTAATCTACCATTTTTCTTAACAAAGTTTTGCTGTATCTTTTGTAGTTACGGTGCTACAACGCTAGTAACTCATCAGTGACTAAATGAACGTTCATTTAGTCACTAATAAGATACTAGCATTGTAGCGCTGTAACTACAAAAGATACAGCATAACTTCATTCAGCAAAAATATAGATATTGCGGTTATTTACATAAATTTTCATCCTGTTGCGGCGGTAACCCGCATCGTCAATCGCCGCAAAGAGAACAACGAAAGGTGGCCAAATATTTTTTGGTTTATATGTGCAATTGTTACTGATGCTTTAGCAATTAAAAATACATAAAAAAACGTCTTTTAACCTTTTACATTCAAAAATATGTATTATATAAATTCATTGAATATCATAAGTATAAAAATATGTGTAAATAGTAACACAATTTAAGAAGTACGGAAAGAAGTTGCAAACATCTAAACAATAGAAATTAATCTATTTGTATGGCAGCTCTGGACAAAAGCACATCCTTCAATATTTGGCGAGGTCAGCATTGGGCGATAATGTATCGATATAACTGGTATCGATATTCGTGGACGAGATCTCGATATAGTTTTTTTTCGAAATAGTTAATTTCGGCATGCATATAACAGCTTTGTAAATGTTAACACGTTATACGGAGTGTTAAAAATAAATGTAAAATGCAGATCGTCACGTGATGCGAGCAATTTTGCTGATTATGCTTTCAGCTGACTATACGCATCGATATGTGAAAAATATCGATATTCAATTAACGAAAATTCGTCAGCTTCGCTCAATACAGAATTATTTTGACAGCTTGCTATGAACTTTCCGAGAATGAAAAGATTTCTTGCAATGCACAATAATAACATGTTCTACAAATGTCCCATATGTAACTTTGTCATATTTGGCCCTGTTAAGACGGTACTGTCAAATGAATCAAAATTGAGTCAAAGTGATCGAACCATCCCTGGGGAGCACTGCCAGTTGTCAAAATCATCTCGCACGGTTGCCAGATCTACACACTTTAACGATTCGGTAAAATTTACCGAAATCTAAACAGCTGAACGTTCGGTAAAATTTTTTATTGCACCAAACATTACTAATGATCTGTAAACGTCGATTGGCACCATCGAAATTTTTACCGAACGATCAGCTGTTTAGATTTCGGTAAAATTTTACCGAATTCGATGCTTTTTGTTAAGTGTGTATCAGATTATAACGAATTTATCAAATCTTACAGTTCGGCACTTTCGGTACAGCATCGGCACAGTTCGGCTCGTTTCAAGTCGCCTAACATAAAAACGGCTGTGCCGAGTGACCGACCCCTTGCAACACACGCATAACTGCAGTTATGCCGTTCCATTGAATGCTCTATATTGTGGTTATTTACATAAATTTTCATCCTGTTGCGGCGGTAACCCGTATCGTCAATCACCGCAACGAGAACAAGGAAAGGTGGCCAAATATTTTTTGGTTTATATGTGCAATTGTTACTGATGCTTTAGCAACTAAAACTACATAAAAAATGTCTTTTAGCATCTTACATTCAAAAATATGTATTATATAAATTCATTGAATATCATAAGTATAAAAATACAGGGATACCTCGATATAAGACAATTTATAATTCCTAAAAGTTGTCTTATATCGAAATTGTCTTATATCGAAACATGGTTTTTTCAAAAAAAAATTGCATAAGCGGTCGCCAGTTTTGCTCTGTGTTATGTGTTTATGGTTTTTGAACTATTTATTATTGTTTAAACTATTAGTTTTTTACTATTTTTGGGGTTATTTTGAAATAATGAACATCTCCATGGCACCGATTTCAGAATGGAAAATCAGCTCTGGTATCGTTATCAGCTATGTCAAAGGGATTTGTTTCGATATAAGACAAAATTGTCTTATATCGAGGTTGTTTTATAACGAGGCTGTCTTATATCGAGGTATACCTGTATGTGTAAATATAGTAACAAAATTTAAGAAGTACGGAATGGGGTTGCAAATATCGAAACAATAGAAATTAATCTATTTGTATGGCAGCTCTGGACAAAAGCACATCCTTCAATATTTGGCGAGGTCAGCATTGGGCGATAATGTATCGATATAACTGGTACCGATATTCGTGGACGAAATCTCGATAGTTTTTTTTCGAAATAGTTAATTGCGGCATGCATATAACAGCTTTGTAAATGTTAACACGTTATAAAACAAGTCAAACGGAGTGTTATAAAACAAATGTAAAATGCAGATCGTCACGTGATGCGAGCATTTTTGCTGATTATGCTCTCAGCTGAGTATACGTATCGATATGTGAAAAATATCGATATTCAATTAACGAAAATTCGTCTGCTTCGCTCAATACAGAATTATTTTGACAGCTTGCTATGAACTTTCCGAGAATGAAAAGATTTCTTGCAAAGCACAATATATAGACACCCTATTTCGTCGGGAGACGCGTAAAATGCCATCTGTCAAACTTTTTATGGGGTAATGACTAGACTTTACATTTATAGGGCTTTACTATATATTTTTAAACTCATTTAAGAGTGTACAGTAGTATTATTTATTTTAAAATTTTAAGCGCTGTCCGAAATTTAAATATATTATACACATTCATATACTTGTTAGTCTCAAGCATGGATATTTCGAAATTATTTATTACAACAATTATTGATGTTAGAGATGAATTCGAAGAGGTATGGTTTCTGAGGTATTGTGCCAGATGAATGCTAATAACTTTATTTTTACAGAAATATGAGAGAGCTTTTCGGCAATATGAGGAAATTATTTTCAATATAAATGAAAAGGAACTGCATGAGCTCGTGTCCAACTCTATCAGCAAAGAAAAACAATACGAAGAGATATCTTTAGCAATTATGTATGTTATTTTGACGGATTCCAGTGCGGCAGCGAAAGCATACTCTGATTTAACATTGTTATCACCTGATGGGCTTGCATTTGTTACAAATAATTTAGCAATGTTGGTGGCTGAAAAGTATCCAAGATTAAACGATCTTCCCCGAAAACAGCTTTTATGGTTTCTTAAAGAGTTGATTAGGAATCAAGTTCTTAATGTTGATAATATTGTATGGAATATACTTAGGCAAGCCAGTGGTGGAGATATAAGCCCAAAAAATATCGCTCTGGTAGAGGGATTACTTGATATATTGATTGAACATCGATCGTGGCTAGAAAAAGATAATTTTCTTATTGGAACCGTCGTGTACACATTCTTAAGGTAAGTAGTTAAAAAATTATGCGAAACCGTTTTTGCAATTTTTCCGTCTTTGAAAAAGATGTTTGTCTTTCTACTATATAAACTCGATTATCCGGATGCTCATTTTTATTTTCAGCCCGGATAATCGAATCATCATTTTCGGTACAAATTTTTTTTTGGTATGTCAAGTTTTTTGACTTTTAGATATCAGAAATGTTTTATTTATTATTGATCTATCTTCCCAAAAGTCAGAAAAATCATTTCTTACGACTTTTTCGACATGATGATTTTTTTTGGTACAATATTATTTTTACCTTTGTTATACTATACTAGCTGACCCGACAAACTTCGTATTGCCACAAATTAACCTGTGTTGTACATAAATCATGAATCTTGGATGATCTTTGTCACAATCTCGAGTTTTGCAAGTTTCTGAGGAGTTCAACCTTAGATGATTCATTTTGGCAGTTACGTAACTATGAAAGCATCCCAGGTAATTAATAAGCATCACCAATGCTATTTAAATGTAGGCTAATAAGCATTAAAGTCGCCTTAAATGCTAATTAAATGCTATTTTGGCAAAATATACAGCTACTTTACTGATAACCTTCTTATAGTGCTGACAATGCTAATTTACAGCTAATTACCGACACGAAGAATTTGAATACAATTTTAGATGCCAATTTACAACACCTATGCAGTCAAAAACATAATATTCAACAACGCGCAGTATAAAATGCCAGATACGCTGATTTGCTGCTTATGTTAATGCTTATTAGTTACCAGGAATGGGTAGTTTAATATACAAATTATACAGTAAAGTAGAAAACAACTCCCCTGTCCCCTCATTGCATAGACAGAAAGCGGATAGTAATATTCGCCATGATTGTACAACATTTCGCCGAATATCATTTTGCGAAAAACGTAAAGTGGAATGTACCATTTCACGGAAAACTTTTTTGTGGAAAGTCCCATTTCGCGATCCTCTCCTTACTCGCTGTCGCTCGTTCCAGGAAACCCAGGTAGACCTAGGAAAACAAATAAACCTAGACAGTAGTGATTTCTGCGGGGAGTTGCCTCCCCCCAGTGGGCGGCGCTTCCAACGACGGGTCACCGGCAACACTCGCGGCCGTCTCGTCCTGAATGATCTAGTGTTACTATAGATAGCTTTTGTGGTCTTGTTATTGACTAATGTTTTATGGAAGAGTCTCAAATTTCTAGAGTTCGATTAGTTTTTGAGTTTCGCAAAAAAATCTGCTTTATTTGTATGAGAGTCCATATCCCCCTACCACAGGGGTGAGAGGTCTCTAACTATCATAAAATAAATTCAAGACTCCAAAATCTCCCACATGCCAAATTTGGTTCCATTTGCTTGATTAGTTCTCAAGTTATAAGGAAATTTGAATTTCATTTGTATGGGACCCCTTCGCCCCCCTCCTAAACAGGGGAGGGGTCTTAATTCATCATAGAAAAAATTTCTGCCCCCTAAAATGCCCCCTAAAAACCCCCACATGCCAAATTTGGTTCCATTTACTTGATTAGTACTCAAATTATAAGGAAATTTGTATTTCATTTGTATAGGAGCCCCCTCTTAAAAGGGGAAGGGGTCGTAATTCACCATAGAAAAAAATCTTGCCTCCAAAACCGCTTACATGTCAAATTTGGTTTCATTTGCTTGATTAGTTCTTGAGTTATGAGGAAATTTGTTTTTCATTTGCATAGGAGCCCCCCCCCCCCTCCCTAAAGTGGGGAGGGGTCTCAATTCATCATAGAAAATATTTTTGCCTCCAAAAACCTCCGCTTGCCAAATTTGGTTCTATTTGCTTGATTAGTTTTCGAGTTATGAGGAAATTTGTATTTCATTTTTACAGGAGCCCCCCCTCCTGAAGTGGGGAGGGGTCCTAATTCATCATAGAAAAAATTCTTGCCTCAAAAAACACCCACATGCCAAATTTGGTTCCATTTGCTGGATTAGTTCTCGAGTTATGAGGAAAGTTGTATTTCATTTGTATAGGAGCCCCCCCTCTTAAAGTGGAGAGGGGTCCTAATTCACCATAGAAAATATTCTTGCCCTCGAAAACACCCACATGCCAAATTTTGTTCCATTTGCTTGATTAGTTCTCGAGTTATGAGGAAATTTGTATTTCATTTGTATAGGACCCCCCCCCCTCCTAAAGTGGGGAGGGGTCCCAATTCATCATAGAAAAAATTTTTGTCTCCAAAAACACCCACATGCCAAATTTGGTTCCATTTGCTTAATTAGTTCTCGAGTTATGAGGAAATTTGTATTTCATTTGTATGGAAGCCCCCCCTCTTAAAGGGGAGATGAGTCCTAATTCCCCTTCTAAAGAGGGGAGGGGTCCCAATTTACCATAGAATAATTTCTTGTCACCAAACACATCCACATGCCAAATTTTGTTCTATTTGCTTGATTTGTTCTCGAGTTATGCAGAAATTTGTGTTTCATTTGTATGGGAGCCCCCCCCTTTTAGTGGGGGGAGGGTTCTCTAACCATCACTAAAACCTTTCCTGGCCCCAAAAACCTCTACATGCAAATTTTCACGCCGATTGGTTCAGTAGTTTTTGATTCTATAAAGAACATCCCGACAGACAGACAGACAGACAGACAGACAGACAGACAGACAGAAATCCATTTTTATATAGTAGAAGATAACAAAGGTTTAGGAATTGGTCGAAAAACACGGAGGTGATCTAAGGCCCGGAGGGCCGAGTCACATATACCAATCGATAGGGTTCGACGAATTGAGTAATGTCTGTGTGTGTGTGTGTGTGTGTGTGTGTGTGTGTGTGTGTGTGTGTGTGTGTGTGTGTGTGTGTGTGTGTGTGTGTGTGTGTGTGTGTGTGTGTGTGTGTGTGTGTGTGTGTGTGTGTGTGTGTGCGTGTGCGTGTGTGTGCGTGTGTGCGTGTGTGTGCGTGTGTGCG
The DNA here is from genome assembly GCF_943734655.1 of Sabethes cyaneus. Taxonomy (NCBI): domain Eukaryota; kingdom Metazoa; phylum Arthropoda; class Insecta; order Diptera; family Culicidae; genus Sabethes; species Sabethes cyaneus. The sequence goes on from NC_071355.1 coordinate 129,142,943, forward strand.
TGTGTGTGCGTGTGTGCGTGTGTGTGCGTGTGTGCGTGTGTGTGCGTGTGTGTGTGTGTGTGTGTGTGTGTGTGTGTGTGTGTGCGTGTGTGCGTGCTTGAAACAATATTTATGTTGCACTCTTCGAACAAGCATATCATCACGTGGGTAAAAACTGGTGCAGCAGAAATTGTTTGTTACATGGAAGGATCCTAATGCTGGAAGGAAATTCTTATAATCCCGGAATGTCTCTGCTTGTGGGACCGCCCAATCCCTTTTGATCCTTCTACAACAGCTTTAGTGTGAAATTCATTTGACAATCAAATTTGTATCTACTGTAAGTCTACCCACATACACTGGCAGGACTTTGAACTGATGGTGGATTCCCATACATACATACACACATACATACATACATACATTTAACATTTACTTGAATTTACAATAACTTGAGAACGGCTGTGCCTGAGAAAAAAGATTATATGACATATTTTGTTCAAAATTCTACGTAGAATTTGATTTTGTTTGAGTTTTGTTGAAAGAAAGTAAATTTAGGTATTTTCGAATAAAATTTCAAATTTTAAAGATTTTTTTCAAATTCGAAGGAGTGTTCGTATCGATAACACGTCACCAGATTTTAAAGCATAATTTAGGCTATATATTAAATATTGACCTCATTTTTAAATACGCCCTTTTGAGCAGTTACGCTTGACGAAAAAAAAATAAGTTTCATAGAAAATGAATCTTTACCTGGAAAGGGAATTCCCCATAAAAATACTTGCTACTTCGAGGAGGGATACTCCTGTTGCTATTTGATATTTGGGAATGTCGATCATAGATGGTGCTAGTGTTCAGGTTAAATGAGAGGTACGATAATTTTTATAGATTTTTCTTCCAAGAGTTATGTCTGTTTGTCTGTGATATAACATAAGAAATTACATGTTTACTCCAATCCTAAAAGCATGAGAGATTTTAGAATTTCGGAAATAGGGGTGCGTTATGAGTCAGGTAACACAGTAGTGTTCAGGCTAAATGTGAGGTACCATAATTTTTGTTGATTTTTCGTCCAAGAGTTATGTCTGTTTGTCTGTGGTGCTACCATACATTTTCAGGGATTGTCGTTATCACAGCATCAGGTTGCATATTTTCTGGGTCATTTGTAATGGAATGCCCCATATGATTTTGTGAAATTATCACTTGCAATAATTCGAATATTTTTCATACCTACTTGCATTTGCATTACTAACGTATAATATAGGCGATAAAGCATTCACAGCATTCACTTAGAGCTGAAACAGTGAACCGGCAACGGTAACAAATGGTTTGAGTTTGAATTTGAATGTTTATAACTTGTTTTCTGAGGATGGCTGAATAGAGTAAGCTGAAACGTTAACGATAAGTTAAAATTTGATGGTTTCACCGAGAAAAATCAATTTAAATCCGAAAAGAATAACGTACGGTGATTAAAGAAGACCACAAAGCTGAAAATAATACAACTTCTAAAACAACTACAGCTGGTTCGAGCACCTCACGAACAATCTCTTATCCAGGGCAGGATTTGCCTAGGCTATAGAAGAAAAACGACAATATTTTTGATGCAACAATTTACAGATGTCAGCTGCCTGGTTAAAATCCCAGCTCCTCAGTCCATTATAAATTAGGGTAATTGATCTTGAATGGACCTATTTAGCGCTTTTTAACACCACCACTCACACTTCTGCTTAATTTACTCGTCATTCATAAATAATATGTGGTGATGTTACTATTTGTTGGAAAATAGCACCTTTTTTCTACATTATCAGTACCGCCATCCGGGGTGAGATTGTGCCACGGGGCTGAGATTGTGGTAAAAACGAAAAATTCAAAATGATGATGAACATAACATATTTATTCATAACGTAGAATGGAATACAGATAATATTAGCAAACTTTTTAGCCTAAACGGGATTTCAAAGTTCGCGATCAAAAACACTCGGAAATAACGCATGTAACAAATGTCCCGCATAAACCAACTCAAACAAGAAATTGCATCAACTTGCTATTTTGAAGGTATATAAACTAATCATTTACAATGTATTGAAAAGTTATTATGCGTTGGATAAGTTTTGATAACGAAAATAATATTTTTCGAAACTTTGTACTTTTCGAGCTTCACCGGGGTGAGATTGTGCCAAGCCATAATGATCGATCCATTTTGAGGATTTCACATACACAACAAAAATACGTCAGTACACTCACATTCTTTACTATTGAGCACAATATTTCGACAGATTAGATTGCATCATCCATTTTAGAGCAAACAGTATCATTCATAGGTCTGCTAAATAATTTAAACAAATTTTTTCTTTTTCTCTGGAAATTTCAGATACTTTGAATAAACACTCTAATATAAGACGAATATATTATACCGTGAATAAACTGCCAGTTTTAAGGAGAGGAAGGGGGGTGGGATGGGCCACATGTTCTGCGGCCGCGGGTTCTCGAACGAAGTAATGGTTACTTTTGTTAAATGATCAAATAGGTATGCCCCCTAGGATACACCCCTTTATATATCTCCCCCTTGTTAACCCTAGAAACACTACTGGCTATATAAAGGCTGTCCATTGACTACGAACTCATTTTTAGTTATTTCAGACCTCTCCGGGTTATTTTCTTTCATACTTTTTGTATGATGCGTTGTTTTTGGCCGACCCCCTGCCCCTAACAGTCCACTTAGTTCATGGACGGCCCCATATGAACTACTTTATACTGATATTTATGTGTATTGTTTATAAACATGCTACTGTTCACTGTTTAGGTTTTTAGCCTAACATTATGTTTTTGGCACAATGTCACCCCCTAGAAGGGGTGAGAATTTCGCGAAATGGTTAAAAATTAAAAATTTCGCGAAATGGTTCACAGCCTAAATATTGATCTAGTTGAAATAAAAAAAGAACTGTTAGATGCAGAAAACGACGAGCTATCAAATAAGGTGAAAAAATCCACTTTTTTGGGAAAATTAAATTACCCAATTGAACAATGTTTCAATGTTTTGGTATGTGTTGTGTATGTTTCTGTGTGTGTCATTTGTATATTGGAAATTTATTTACCTGTTGTTCAAATATGATTGAAACGATTTCCATGTCATAAAAATTTTATCTCGCCTATTAGTTTCAAACATTTAAACCATTCATTAAAAAATATGTAAAATAACTTGTATTATACGCAGTTTATCAAGTAAAGCGGGAATACGAGTTTTTGTTTATTAAATATTTCGAAAGGTAAGATTTTTACTGACGTAGGACTACGTCTTACTGCAAAGATTCAAGAGGTTTGTGACAGCCCCTATCGAACATTTTGAACATAAAACCGTTGCAATCATGAAAAATTCGTTGATTAATGGTAATTATTCAATTTTTGACACATTTATATGGAATTTATAGCGCACAGAGGATTTTATTGCCAAACCGAGTAATTTTGTAGGTCGGTTGGGCATCGCAGAGTTTCACGAAGGTGAAGAAGTTGGCGTTCTTAACCATCAGAAGTGGCTGCTTCTTTTTACTAAGACGAGTCTGGTTTTGTGACTACAGGAGCCGGTTGACTTTTATTGGCCTTAGGCTTTTCGTTGAGCGTACTAAAGGTGTTTTAAAGCTTTGGTATATGCTTATATGCTTGATTAACGTATTTAGACTATTTCTTGGCGATATCCATTTAGTACGTCACGCAAATTTTGACCAAAATCAAACCCCCTCCCCCCTCTTGTCACATTTCGTCACACATTCGTGACCCCCCTGAGAAAGTAAGTCACGTCACGGCAACCCCACCCTTTCCCCACCCCCTATTCATAACAAAAAAAACAAATATCCATTCCAACCTTTTTATTTAAAGCTATCAAATGAATGTCAGCAAATAAAAAAGGATAGTTTTGGAGCTTATAAGTCATCGATTCACGGAGTTTGAAGGTGATCTCCGATTGCTGCGATCGGATTCGCTTCAGAAGTCGCTGATGTATCGTCGATTAATGTTTCGCGCATATCCACGTCCTTTACATCCACTCAAATTCGTCTGATCTAGTTTAAAGAATCAGGACTTCCTACTAACGTCTTGCAGCAACACGCCTTGGAAGAACTTTTCTGATGGATTTTGTCATTTTGTCTATTCATTCAATCGTGTAATCTTTCAACACTACCTTAGATACGAAATATAATCCGCAAGTGGCATACACTCTATCCTTCAAAGAGCTTTTGAGTGAGGGGCAGTATAAATTATAACGAAAAACCTTAAGAGCAGCCGTGGAATTTCGGTATGAGTTAATGTTCATCGATTGAGTTCAGCACGAATATCGAGGGAAAACATTGCCTTGGGTCTCTGGTAGCACCCCGTAGCCCCTCATGAGTCTTTTAGGCATCTTTTAGGCAGGACGGTACTCAAGCAGCTCTTCAGCGGTGTACTGCATATTCTGTAAAACCTTAATGGAGAGTTTATACTACATAGAAGAATAAATAAGTCCTGTTCACACATATGTGTTGAAAAAATGTCATTCAAAAAATTTACCTATTTGTTTTAAAATTCATCAGTACGTTAATTTTATAGAAGCCTTCAATAGTTGTATCTTAAAATGAAGGCTAAATTATAACTTCAAACCCCCCCCCCCTTCCCCTACGTCACAAATCGTCACGATTAGGGCAACCCCCTCCCTTTATAAGCGTGACGTACTTTATGGATGCCCCCTTATCTGAGTTTTGTCAAAACTTAAGCTAATTTATTGCTGTATTTATATGGAAAATACAGGACGTTTATTCGTTCATGAAAAAAATGTTTGATTCCAACCATTTTTACGATGTTGCCCGTTGATAGTTAAGCATGGATAACCACTTTAAATAGAGTTTGGAATATTAGCTTCGTAACTTATTCCGAAGTTCCAATATTAGGGCTTCCTATACAATAAAGCTATATATAAATCTTCGGAATTGTATTCTCAAATAACTTCTTTCATTCTTCTGTTCATTACTTTAAATGACACAAAAATTGTCCCGTTTAGGATAACTTGGAATTTTTTTTACATAGGGCGACCAAATTGGGAAAATTTTACTCTACTTATGTAGATTACCAAAAGTGCTTCGTGCTAAAACAAATACGTAAAATCCAATTGAAAAACTTAAGTGTAACTGCTTTTCTGCTAAATGCGTATGACGCATAAATAGCTCTTTTTTTAACAGAAGGCAATTAGTATCCCTTTTGTCTTTTGATCCATCCTATCTTTTAATCAATAATGGTTATTTTTGTACAATACTGAGAATAAATTAAGTTTACATTATTTTAAGCATAAAATGATATATGTTATGCTAACTAATTAGGAAGACTTTTTAGTTTCAAAACTTGAGGGTACAATGTACAAACACTATGCTGCAACTGCGAAAAAGGATAATAATAGTTAGTTTTATCAATATAATTAAGTTTTTATTTGGGCTATAAATTAAACCTACTTTCAATATCCCGTGCTTATAGATTAATTATAAACGGAGATACTAGTGACAACAAGCAGTTTCAATGAATATACAACGGCGTGTTCGTTAGTGGCAGGCAATGATAGCTACCGTCAGTGATGTCTCGAAGCGCAAAACTAGGTCCATTCTAAAATCAATACTAGGTCCATTCAAGATCACAAAAGGGGGTTAACATTTTTAAGGAATTTGAAGATTTTACTGGTTTTACTGAACTTTTATATACCTAAATTGAAATTACACATATTTTAGCATCATTTTAAGAATATTGTTTGATTTTAAACCAAAAGGGTTCCGGGTAGTAACAGTTTGAAAATACTCTATGGTGACTGCCAAAACACGGAAAAACAGCTACTTTTAAATACGCGGCTATAAAGTGGTTTTGGCTATAATTTTAATTTAATTTTAGTATATTTACGTTCAGAAATGATTAAAGATAAACATAAAAGTAAGATACAGTACAAAGACTTGATAACTATGTCCTAAAATTCTTATTTAAAAATAGGTCGTCCATTCAAGATCAGAATTCGACTAGGTCCATTCAAAATCATTTACCCTAATAATAGATGGCGTTTACATGCAAGCGCTATCTATTGACAATTTTGTTTGTAAAGTTTATCAACTAGATCGACATATATGTAGTACTGCACGCTTTTTACCTTTGTTATACTATAACAAAGGTTTAAAAATTAGTCGAAAAACACGAAGTTGATCCGAGGCCCGGAGGCCCGAATCACATATACCAATCGATAAGGTTCGACGAATTGAGTGTGTGTGTGTGTGTGTGTGTGTGTGTGTGTGTGTGTGTGTGTGTGTGTGTGTGTGTGTGTGTGTTTGTGTGTGTATGTATGTGTGTGTGTGTGTGTGTGTGTGTGTGTGTGTGTGTGTGTGTGTGTGTGTGTGTGTGTTTGTGTGTATATGTATGTGTGTGTGTGTGTGTGTGTGTGTGTGTGTGTGTGTGTGTGTGTGTGTGTGTGTGTGTGTCTGTGTGTGTCTGTGTGTGTGTCTGTGTGTGTGTCTGTGTGTGTGTGTGTGTGTGTCTGTGTGTGTGTGTGTGTGTGTGTGTGTGTGTGTGTGTGTGTGTGTGTGTCTGTGTGTGTCTGTGTGTGTGTGTGTGTGTCTGTGTGTGTGACGCATGACTTTAGTCGTCTGTTTCTCGGAGATGGCTAAACCTATTCGTTTGCTATTACGCTTATTTGAAAGGTGTTATCACCTTGTAGATGACTATTGAATTGTTGTGCGGTCCGACATTTTGTTTAAAAGTTATAAGCAAAAATGTAAAAATTACGTGACATGATTTTCTCCGGAACCGCTCAACCGATTTCAACAATTTTAGTATCAAATGAAGGCTCTTGCTACTGCAAATTTTTTGTGGAGAGTTTTATCGCAAACAATCAAGCGGTTCAAAAGTTATGCTTAAAAGTGTGCTTTTTCAAGGTGTCAATTAGTCGAACGTTTCTCAGAGATGGCCAAACCGATTTATGCGCTATTAGTCTCATTTGGTAGGTAATATAGCCTCATGGATCACTATTGATTTGTTTTGACGTAGGACTACGTCTTTGTTTACTATACTGAGACTGGGTAGCACTTTGTGAAAACGAAAATAGAAGTGTAACGTTTGAATGAAAGATTTCAAATGCTTATAACTTCTATACTACTGAACGAAACATAACTGTTAATATGTCGTTGGAAAGATAAAATGCAATTTTATAGTAACATACTTATAATAATCTTTCATACGCTTAATAGGGAAAATGTATGTAAAAACAAGGTCAAATTTCGTTAACATGGAAGGCTGGCGGTAAGTACGAATGACAAACGGGAGCAAACCACTGTGATAGTGGCTAGTAAAAGCTTTTCGGTGCAGGATGCAATGAATCGATGCTGATAACCTACATGCCTGTTGCTATCAGAGGTGAGAAATTGTCATAATTTGGCGGACTAAACATCCACTGATGGCGACAACTCTGAAGTAGCCTTCATATCGAAAATAACAACTACTAATAGTTAAACTATGGCTAATAGACTGTGCTTAAATGCTTTCTGATTAGTTCAATAGTTCAAAAAAAAAACAAAGTGAATTTTTAATCGAGCAAAAAAAAAGTTTGGATTTTAGCTTTTTTATTTAAAGTTTAAACGTGAAAACCGAATCTATTCTTGCTTATAGTATATAAGTTATTATTTTCTATGCAAAAATCTACGAAAAAAGACAAAAACGAAGGAAATTTTTTTTGGACGATTTTCGGAAATTCCATTGTTCGAATTTCCATTTCTGTTTCGTGCTAGAAGCATTAACTCAACTTGTACACTCATTTTTCGGGTTTTCAGACTGTAGAGCCCACAGACAATTGATTTTATAAAAAAAAATTTGACTCATATCCTACAAATTATTTTTCTGCCCCCCGATTTTTCAAGCCAATTTCCAAGGGGGGTGACAAAAACTTTAAAAATGATTTGCATTGGCCTTATTACTTGATGTTATAGGCCACCAAGGCTGATTGATGGATGATATTCACATTTATCTTGAAACATTTACTAGGAGCTCGAATGACATGATAATTATGTGCCTTCCGGGACGGCATTTTGACTAGAGCACTCACAAACAATAAACAAAGGAAGATCTGAACCTCACGAGCGGTTTCCGTAGCGCATCTGCTTACTGTTTTGATGAGCCAAGCTGGAGGCGATAGATACTTATGAACATGCCTGAAATGCAGTCTGCATTAGTTCTTGCTCTAACGATCTGACATAGAGGAATACTTCATCGAGTAAAACATGTATTCAATATGTACAATACAATACAATGTTTAACTTCTGCGGCTGAGGTGCCCTAATCTTAACGATTATGCCGACGTGGTAGTCTGCTGGACACCTAAACTTTGCTTAATAATTGCTTTTATTGAATGATGTAAATTCTAATTTTTATTATTGTAGAATTGAGTACATGTCTTTAGCAATTTATTGGATGTAATTAGACCGCAGATATGAGTCGGGAAGACACTGCAAACTTTAGAATAAAAATACAATACATAACGCAACTGTTGCATTTTTCGGATTTCTGGTGTCTGTCAGACTACCACCTCAGCCGCAGAAGGTTAACATAGGCCTACGTCACCCTTTCGTACAACCCAGGGCTGTATACCTTGTAGTTTTTTGATTGGATGTTTAATTTGAAAGTTATGAGCAGTCGTGTACAGCATAATAAAAGCTACAATTATTTATAACGGTTTTAACCAGATAATTAATCAGATTTCAATTCTTTTAGTATCAAACAGGAGACTTAACGCTGTGAACATATCTGCTAAATCTTATTAGAATTGGCCTTACCAGTCAAAAGTTATTTGAAAAACATTGCTGAAATTATTTAAGCAAACTTTACTGATATGAACCAAATAAAAAAAAAACGCGATCATGTGCTCTAGCGTAAAAATGCTTAATTTTCCAGATGGTGTGTCTTTGGAAAAGTTTATTTAAAAAATGTGGTGCAACTTTTTACACTATTAGGGTGACGGTAAATCTACCTATTAGGGTGATACAAATTTTTGTTTTTTTTAATGCGTCCAAAAAGTACAGTGTCTCCACAAAAGTTACAGAACACAGTAAAATAAGCAACTTTGCTGTACATAGTAACTATCTATCTCTTACTGGTTGCGAAGTGTAACGATTTTTTTGAAAATGCAGCGAAAACTAAAAAGTTGAGATATCGAAAAACGGTTACGTCACAATTTAGATAAGTAATTTTTACACGTCAAAAAAAATTCACCCAAATCAATCCTCTAGATACTGCGATACACGCACAGTCGCTGAAAACATATGATTTCGAGGAGAGCGCGTTTAAACTATTATACAGCACTGCACTTCCCTTCAAGTGATCCAACAGTTTTACTGTAAATTCTCAACGAGACCACGTATCGAAAGATACTATGGGCTCAACATCTCTAAAGATAAAAGCCTTCTGAAAATGCAAAACAAACAAGTTTTTCGACTTTCCAGTGAGGGCCCCCCTTAAATATCAATCCTGCCCAAGAACTTTGCACACGATTTTTTGATTGCTTTCAAGTATTCTACAAATCTGTCAGTATATTACATATGCATGCATATGTGTTGATGATAACTACCTTTACTGCCTATAAATGCATAACAGTCCCATGTGATTTTCACCACTTTTGAGATGAGCCTGGGAATCATCTTTAAATTGTTCATGCTTTTAATATTTTAAACAGTAATGTTATGTTTGTTCCCAAAATTTTGAAAAAAATATGACAGTATGTCAGTTACAAGTTACAAATAAACGCATTACAGTCTCAGTAGTGAAAATATAACAATAAACATCTGCTTTTAGAAAATCCCTGGACCGATTTGACTGAATAACGAACAAACACAGAGTTTTGTGGCCTAGATGAATTCTATTGAACAGAATTTGGATCGGATGTACGGTTCCGAAGATATTCCGGAACAACACGTCCGGGAATGTTCCGGATCGGGGATCAGTTTCTGAATTGAGCTAACGTACAACATATGACATCTTTAAGTACTCAAAATTGCAAAAGTAGTTCATTTGTCGACACATAAAGTGTCCTGGGTTACATTGGCCACAGATGGACACATTCTAGGAACGTTTCGAATACATCCAGGAAAACGGACAGTTGCTCACTTAAACCAAACCCCAGAATGTCACCCCGCTATTAACTCAAAATAACAAATTATACAAATAAAAGGAAGACATTTTTTGATTGCTTTGGAACATTATACAAATTTATCAGTATATTAAATAGACATGCATATGTATTGATGATAACTACCATAGTGTTATCCAAAAGTTGAGTTCCGAAGGCGTGTCGAATTCGAACTCAATTGACAAATGAGATGATATAACAAAGGTTCCTTTCACCAATAGATGGATTAAATCGGGTTTTTATATTTCATCGCAATAATACCTGAAGTTTTACTTAAGCGCTCTCTATAAGCATACAAAAGTTTATAGCAGCGACAAGGATTGTGCGCTCTGTTGATTGGCCTTGCCAGCGTTACTGATATTGTTCAGGATTTTGCGTGAGAAAAAAAGAAAGGTAAGTATTTTTGCTTTTGTCAACACTCACGCGTTGACAATTCGGCACGAGATTTCCTGCAAATGCGAGCAGCCTACGAAATCTTTTTCACTGCTGGCATCGCCAATAGAGATTGTCAATTTGTGGCTAGATTAGCGTTTTGTTTCACCCAATTTGAAAAGCACTTCTACAGCATAGCTGGATACCCACCAAAAGTAACAACAAATCGTCCATAGTAATCAAAGATTACCTTTGTAATCATTGGTGAACATTACTTTTCAGTAATAATATAAAAGCATTTTTATCAAAAACTAGCTGCAAGGATGGAAAAAGTCATTCACTCAAGTGAGCATCGCTGATTTACGATCATAAGTTGTCGAAGGCAAAAAGATTACTACCGCTAACGCTCAGCAGTGATCCAGAACTATGCAGATTCGCTCTCGCTTTCAACTGTGCACGAACCGGTCACGAAAGAGAAATGATTCAAATGGGATATGAAAAAATAGTGATTGGATCAGAACTGACACAATAGCAAGACGAAAGTGATGAGAATCGGTTTGAACTTGGTTCACTTACGCTCACTGAGCGTTCAGTTTTAACTCAATGATATTCACACTTCTGCTATTAAAATATATTGTAATTATTTTCCATATGTTTCAAATATTCAAACACTCAATAAGTTATGTAACTTATTCAGAAGTTACATAACTTATTGAAGCAAAATTAAAGCTGATTCAAATGATGATTGCAATCATTTTCGGTTCATAAACGATTGAGAAAATGAAAAGCAAAATAAAATCGGATTCGCTCAGTGGCAAACGTTTGGTTCGCTTCGTTAGGGTCAGAGAGTGAAAAAAACAGAGTAGGCATGATCGCAATCGCAATCAGTTCAGCACATATTCAATTTGGTTCGTTTGCAACAAATGATGCAAACTGCTATGAGAGCACACATACTCTCTGAGTGAGCATATAAAAGGTGATGGTTGTGTGAGTTGAATCGGTGATTGAGTATCGATGACAACAATTTGATGCGATTTTTGACCATGCTAGTCTAGCTGACCCGACCAACCTCGTATTGCCACAAATTAAACTGTGTTGTACATAAATCGTGAATCTCTGATGACCTTTGTCACAATCTCGAGTTTTGCTAGTTTCTGAGGAGTTCATGGGTGTTTTAATATACAAATTTTCCTCACAGTAAAGTAGAAAACAACACCCCCCAACGCTCAGCCTGATAAAATAAAGTGGATAGCGTTTGAATATTCGCCATCATTACAAACCATTTCGCCGAATACCATTTCGCGAAAAAGTTTACGCGGGATGTACCATTTCACGGAAAATCTTTTCGTAGAAAGTACCATTTCGCAGGGGTGACCCAACTGAAGGAAAGTAATAGAGGTCAGTAGATCTACACACTTAAAAAACTCAGCAAAATTTGCCGAGATTTGGACAGCCGAGCGTTCGGTGAAAATTTCAGTTTTGCAAATCGACGTTTACGGATCTTTACTAACGTTTGGCATCATAAAAAATTTTACCAAACGCTCGGCTGTCCAAATCTCGGCAAAATTTTGCTGACTTCGGCACTTTTTTTTAAGTGTGATAGGAAATTAAATAAACCTAGATAGAGGTGATCTCTACGGGGGGCTGAACCTTCCCCCCTCCCGTGGCCGGTGCTTCCGACGGCAGGTCGCCGGCAACACTCGCGGCCTGCGGCCGTCTCGCGCTGAATTATCTAATGTTACTATTGATAGTTTTTGGTGGTCTTATTATTGATTAATGTTTTATGAAAGAGTTTAGAATTTCTCGAGTTCGACTAGTTTTTGAGTAACGCAAAAATTTCTGTTTTATTTGTATGACAGTCCTTTTCCCCCTACCACAGGGGTGAAGGGTCTCAAACCATCATTAAAAAAATCCTGCCTCCAAACCCCCCACATGCCAAATTTGGTTCCATTTGCTTGATTAGTTTCCAAATTATGAGGAAATTTGTATTTCATTTGTACGGGAGCCCCCCTCCTAAAAAGGGAGAGGGGTCCTAATACATCATAGAAAAAATTCATTCCTCCAAAAACACCCACATGCCAAATATGGTTCCATTTGATTAATTAGTTCTCGAGTTATGAGGAAATTTGTATTTCATTTGTATGGGAGCCCCGCTCTTGAAAGGGAGAGGGGTCATTATTCCCATCCCAAAGAGGGCAGGGGTCTCAATTCATCATAGCAAAAAAATGCCTGCAAAAACACCCGCATGCTAAATTTGGTTCCATTTGCTTGATTAGTTCTGGAGTTATGAGGAAATTTATTTTTCTTTTCTATGGGAGCCCCTCCTCCTAAAAAGGTAAGGGGTCCTAATTCATCATAGAAAAAAAATGCCTCCAAAAACACCCACATGCCAAATATGGTTCCATTTGATTAATTAGTTCTCGAGTTAAGAGGAAATTTGTATTTCATTTGTATAGGAGCCCTCCCCCTCCCCCTCCTTAAGTGGAGAGAGATTTTAATTCATCATAGAAAAAATTCTTGTCTCCAAAAACACCCACATGTCAAATTTTGTTCCATTTGCTTGATTAGTTCTCGAGTTATGAGGAAATTTGTATTTCATTTGTATGGGAGCCCCCCTCTTAAAAAGGTAACGGGTCTCAATTCATCATAGAAAACATTCATGCCTCCAAAAACACCCACATGCCAAATATGGTTCCATTTGATTAATTAGTTTTCGAGTTATGAGGAAATTTGTATTTCATTTGTATAGGAGCCCCTCCTAAAGTGGGGAGGGGTCTCAATTCACCATACAAAAAATTATTGTCTCCAAAAACACCCACTTGTCAAATTTTGTTCCATTTGCTTGATTAGTTCTCGAGTTATGCAGAAATTTGTGTTTCATTTGTATGGGAGTCCCCCGTCTTAGTGAGGGGAGAGGTCTCTAACCATCATAAGAACCTTCCCTGGCCCCTTAAACCCCTATATTCCAATTTTCACGCCGATCGGTTAGCAGTTTTCGTTTCTATAAGGAACATTCGGGCAGACAGACAGAAATCCATTTTTATAGGTATAGATTTGTATGGGAGCCCCCCCCCTCTTAGTGGGGGAAGGGATCTGTAGCCATCATAAGAACCTTCCCTGGCACCAAAACCCCTTACATGCAAATTTTCACTCGATTGGTTCAGTAGTTTTCGATTCTATAAGGAACATAGGGCAGGCAGAAATCCATTTTTATAGGCATAGATTTGTATGGGAGCCCCCCCACTTAGTGGGGGGAGGGGTCTTTTGCCATCGAGAGAACCTTCCCTGGCCCCAAAAACCCCTACATGCAAGTTTTCAAGCCGATCGGTTCAGTAGTTTTCGATTCTATAAGGAACATAGGGACAGACAGACAGACAGAAATCCATTTTTATAGGTATAGACAATATTATGGAGCAATCAGTAAAGTCATCAATGGTAGCTTTTTTAAACCCCTTGCATGTACGTATACACGGCAGTTAGAATAGACCAAATCAAGGTGACGTCACGAAGCCGATTTGGCCGATACTGGCGCCCTTGTTCACATAACAGAAGACAGAATCCAGCGAAGATTCAGTTATTTAAACGACAAGTTTGTTGTTAAATAGCAATATGACTAAATTAGAAAGGCCATTATGCCAGTAAAATGTTAAAAATGCATGAAAAGGAAAATTTTCCAAACAGTAAAGAAGGGCGCCAGTGTCTGTCAATTGACTTGGTCTATGGTTAGAATAGATCACAAGATGATGACGTTATTTTGCATTTGACCGACACCACCGGGTGGTTTGTTTACATAAAATTTGGTATATTCAGGGGTTTAGAGTTGAGTTTTCGTTAAGAATGACTGTCGTGCATATAAAGCACTTTTCCTTTTAGCATGATTTATCTACTCGACTACACTGCTCGACTGAACTGTTCGATTCGACGCTCGACTCAACTGCTCGATTCAACTGCTTGATTCCACTGCTCGACTGAACTACTCGACTGAACTACTCGACTCAACTGCTCGACTCGACTGCTCGAATGAAGTGCTTGATTCAACTACTCGATTGGACTATTCGAATCGGCTGCTCGACTCAACTGCTCAACCCGATTGCTCGATTCAACTGCTCAACTAGACTACTCGATTTGATTGCACGGCACAAATGACAGCTCGACTAGACTACTCGACTTAGCCACTCAACCCGACTGCTCGACTCAACTGCTTGACTTAACTGTTTGATTCGACAGCTCGACTCAACTGCTCGATTCAACTGCTCGACTGGACTATTCGACTGAAATGCTCGACTCAACTGTTCGACTTAACTGCTCGACCGAACCGCTTGACCCGACTGCTCAATGTAGGGTATCGTATATTATTACATATAGGAACATGACTGTACTATGTTGTAGCTCTGTATATTTCGAGATTAGCGTGCATTGCAGTATACGAGAGAAGCAAGTCGTTTGTTTGGATCAGTGGCATACGGATGCATTTCGTAAGTGTACTGGAGTCACTTGTAGGAAATACAATATACCTTGCACCGTACGATAGAATACATTGCATTGCTATCAATACCTTGTGTATCTCGGATACTTTGAAGGAGAATCGGCAGTTTTACGAATAGACGCGAGAAGTGAACATCCAACACTCAACTCAACTGCTCGACTAGACTACTCGATTCAACTGCTCTACTGGACTACTCGACTTAACTTCTCGATTAAACTGCTCGACTCGACTGCCCAACTCGGCTGCTCGACTCAACTGCTCGGCTGGACTGCTTGACTGAACAGCTTGATTTAACTGCTCGACTCGATTGCTTGACTTCTGTTTGATTCGACAGCTCGACTTAACTGCTCGCTTCAACTGCTCGACTGGACTACTCGACTCAACTGCTCGACTGGACTACTCGACTTGGCTGCACGACTCGACTAGTCGACTCAACTGCTCGAATAAACCGTTCGACTGGACTACTCGACTCGACTGCTCGAATGAACTGCCCGACTCGACTGCTCGAATGAACTGCTCGACTCAACTGTTCGACTTAACCGCTTAACTCGACTGCTTGACTAGACCATTCGATTCAACTGCTCGACTAGACTACTCGATTCAACTGCCCGATTAAACTGCTTGACTGGACTGCTCGATTTAACTGCTCGACTTGACTGCTCGAATCGACCATTCGAATCGACCATTCGAATCGACCACTCGATTCGACTGCTCGATTCGACTGCTCGATTCGACTGCTCGATTCGACTGCTCGATTCGACTGCTGGATTCGACTGCTCGACTCAACTGCTCGACCGGACTGCTTGACTGAACACCTTGATTTAACTGCTCGATTGGACTTGACTGGCCTGGATTGCTTGTCGCTGTATCATATGGTCGGTGTTAAATCAGACCGGACTAAGTCGCAAAATTAAAATTTACTTAACTCTTTTAATCAGATAGCAAACGATCAAAAATTATCTAAGCAACATTTTACTCTAATCAGACTGCATAAATGTTGCAAACAGCCTGAAGTTTTTATTCAGTTAAATAATAATTCTTATGCAATATAAGAACTCAAAGAACTAACACAAAGATTAAACATCTTCGCAAACACTGGCCAATGAAATGTATCCGCAGTTTTCGGAATTCTGAAGAGACATTTATATACTCGAGATGGCAAGATTCGGGCTCAACTAGTAACAAGTGCTGGCCCCTGAGGGTACCTGTTTCTTTTCCAAGGAAATAAAACCCAATTTTCCTATAACCGACCAGACGGGTCGGCGAGTCAAATCGGAATCAATCTTTTATTAAAACTTAATTTACAATTTCATTTCTTACTTGCTAAAAGTATTTCTCTCCCTAAGGAACTCCTCCTTCTCGAGGTAGTTTCGTCCTATTCTGCCTAACGGCAGACCTCACGCCGTCCATCGAGCCTCCCTCTCGCGCGTACATTTTTGGCCCCCATTTAGGGACTTTGTCTGTCAACAAACGACATATTCTTATGAGAGAGCCTGCACGCTCCGAGCATATCAGCCTCGCTGAGCGGCCAACCCATGTCAATTCGCCACTGCTAAGTCACGTGGCTTTGGCACCTCGAACAGTCATACGATTCATTATTTCCTTATTCGGTGAAATGCGATAGTGCATTTGCTTTGGAAATCGTTCGTTGGTGCAGGTTAAGAATTTGGCGCGTTAGTTCACCTAGAATATGGTGCGAACGCGACATTTTAATGTAAAGTTTTAAATTGTTTTCGCCTTATTGGCGCCCTCGCTTGATCGGGTCACTGACCGGCACGGGTGATCAAATTGAATGTTAAATTTTGATGTGCTCTGAGCTGACCGGGGTTGATTCCTCTAGGTTCAGCCAGATAAAAATACGTGAGATCATGTTCACAGGGGATGAGGGTCGCTTCACAAGTATAAGTAACAATGTTATTCATCATTAAAATTGATTACTATACTGCATGCTTCTGAGTATCATGAACGGAATTTATATTCAAAAAAATTTAAAATATCTTATTCAGCGTACTGTCCATACATTTCTGCATGGCTTTCAAAGTTTCGTAGCGACCCTGCCCGCTACTCTCCCGTATACTAATCCTGCCTGGATCCGAAGGACGAAATCCTGGATCAAATCAGGCCACATTCAATCACATTCCATTACATTTTCTTACCGATGCCCGACACCACTATACTACGAGCACTTAATCACGGAAGAGAAACTTAACCTGGAACAATTTAATGAAGCGCAAGACGAGACGAGGAAGACACCAGAAACCATCCAATATGGTTTCGAATGCAATACTACACAATTATAACATAACACTACATTGTACAAAACACACATAAACACTACATTTGAATTCCATTAAAACACTCATCAACACTCGTATACTTAGAAATTACAACTCGCCACTTGAGGCCAAATATTATAGTACGCAAACGTTAAACGAGAGTTAATCTCCGATATTCAGTTTTTCTATAACATTATTACATTCTATTTTTTCTCTATAACATTATAACATTATGAGGTAGGAACCCGGTACCATTATTAGATTAAATTGAGGAATGGTGTTAAATTGGCCATAAGAGGCTTTAGCACTTATCAAAGAGAAAACAATCAAGGACAAGTCAAATATATACACATAATCGAAAACCATAGCATACTGTTTCCACCTGACGTAGAGCTCTTCCACCGCGCCGAAATTAATCTTATCTAAACATTCCCTCTTACTTACCGAATTGCTGCGCCTCTCCTGCAGAGACGCACAGCAGGTTTGTGAGGGTGGGGAAGTGAAGCGACCCTCATTCCCTACAACATTACATGCACGCATTTTCATCTGGCTGAACCCGGATGAATCAACCCGGTCGGCTTTTAAATATCAATTTAATATCATTAAATTTAACATTTAATTCGATTACCCACGCCGGTCGGTGACTCGATCGTGCGACGGCGCCGGTAGGGCAAAATACTTAAATGAAAACAATCGTCGCGTTTCTTCCACCACATTCTAGGTAAACGAACGCGCAAGTTTCTTAACCTGCGGTAACGAACAGTTCCCAAAACAAATGCGCCATTGCATTTTGTCGACTAAGGTAAACAATGAAGCGCGGAACTGTTCGAGTTGACAAAAACAAAGTCCCCGCGCGAGGGGCTAAAATGTATGCGCGAGAGGGAAGCTCGACGGACAGCGTGGGGGCTAGGCAGAATAGGACGGAACTACCTCGAGAAGGAGGAATTTCCTTAGGGCAAAGAGTTTTTAGTAAGTAAGAAATAACTTTGTGAGAAAAATTTAGGAAAATAAAGGAGAGTCCGATTTGGCACGCCGACCTGTCTGGTCGGTAGTGGACAATAAATACGTTTTGCCTTTCTACTATATAAATATATAGTATTAAGGCATAGAAATCATTTGGAAAACCGGAAATGGAAAGAAGGTCCTGCGGGCCGAATGTTATATACCATTCGACTCAGTTTCGAAAACTGAGCATTTTCTGTGTGTGTATGTGTGTGTGTGTGTGTGTGTGTGTGTGTGTGTGTGTGTGTGTGTGTGTGTGTGTGTGTGTGTGTGTGTGTGTGTGTGTGTGTGTGTGTGTGTGTGTGTGTGTGTGTGTGTGTGTGTGTGTGTGTGTGTGTGTGTGTGTGTGTGTGTGTGTGTGTGTGTGTGTGTGTGTGTGTGTGTGTGTGTGTGTGTGTGTGTGTGTGTGTGTGTGTGTGTGTGTGTGTGTGTGTGTGTGTGTGTGTGTGTGTGTGTGTGTGTGTGTGTGTGTGTGTGTGTGTGTGTGTGTGTGTGTGTGTGTGTGTGTGTGTGTGTGTGTGTGTGTGTGTGTGTGTGTGTGTGTGTGTGTGTGTGTGTGTGTGTGTGTGTGTGTGTGTGTGTGTGTGTGTGTGTGTGTGTGTGTGTGTGTGTGTGTGTGTGTGTGTGTGTGTGTGTGTGTGTGTGTGTGTGTGTGTGTGTGTGTGTGTGTGTGTGTGTGTGTGTGTGTGTGTGTGTGTGTGTGTGTGTGTGTGTGTGTGTGTGTGTGTGTGTGTGTGTGTGTGTGTGTGTGCGTGCGTGTGTGTGTGTGTGTATGTAACGCTTTCAATCTCACTCACTTTTCTCGGAGATGGCTGGACCGATTTTAATGTTCTTAGTGTCAAATGAAAGGTCTAGGTGTCCCATTGGTCGCTATTGAATATCATACTGATCGGACTTTAGTTCAAAAGTTATGTATAAAAATACGAAAAACAAGGGACTTCATTATCTCATAGATCCCTTAACCGATTTGAACAAAATGGATTGCATATGAAAGAGGGGCGTTGCAAACCCTTAACTTCCAAATTTCATGACGATTGAACTTGTAGTTTGAAAGTTACATAAGAAATGTGAAAAAATAGTATTTAAAACATATTTTTGTAACATATAAGCATTAATTCAATGTAAAACATCACACATTTTATTATTATTTGAAAATTACTGCTGAGATCTATCAAACGAAACTGAGTTATTTGAAATCGGACGGTTTATTCAAAAGTTATTCAAACTTTAACACGTAAGCACCGTATATTAAACCGTTAAAACGTGTGAAATCAAAACATATCAATCAAATGTTGATTGTATTCAATGTGTGTGATGTATGTATGTATGTATGTACGAATGTATGTATGTATGTACGAATGTATGTATGTATGTACGAATGTATGTATGTATGTACGAATGTATGTATGTATGTACGAATGTATGTATGTATGTACGAATGTATGTATGTATGTACGAATGTATGTATGTATGTATGTATGTATGTATGTATGTATGTATGTATGTATGTATGTATGTATGTATGTATGTATGTATGTATGTATGTATGTATGTATGTATGTGTGTATGTATGTATGTATGTATGTATGTATATGTATGTGATGACAATTTGCAATTTTTGAATTTGCAATTTCAAGAAAAGTGAGAAATATGTCAATAGTCTGAAGTTTTTGAAGCCTCTTCGTGGAATACGAACTCTGAAATAAAAGAAAAGAAAAAAACTTACCGACTAAATTCCACTATTTAATATTTATTCGCGACAGATACGTATACGCTTTGAAATAAGACATTGATGAAGCTTGCACGTCTTAGGCGAACTACGTATCTGTCGCAAATAAATATTAAATAGTGGGATTCAATCGAAAAGTTTTCAATTGTCATTTTCTTCACTTGCTGTTACTCACAATTATACAAGAAAAGCAAAAAACGGAGAAAAGCAGTTAATTTAAGTATATAAGTAGGGTAAGGAACGAGTTAAGCAGTGTCACCTATTTTAATCAGTTATGAATAAATGAGCCGAAAATGCACTTTTTTATTCATATTTTCAAAATCTTTTGATAGGATCATCTTCACAAATCACTTAACCAGACATTTGATTCACACAAACACAATTTCCTGGGTTTCCGACAAGAAATATGAAGAATTAAAAATTGTTGTCCAAAAACGTGCATTTTTCAGCTGCTGAAGGCAATCGCCACCTCGCTACTAACGAATCCATCACATTTTTCAGCACTGATTACAACCACTCTAAAAGTCAAGCACTCAATTGTCACCATATTATTCGCTATCTTTTTACTTTTGTTATACTATAACAAAGGTTTAGGAATCGGTCGAAAAACACGAAATTGATCCGAGGCCCGGAGGGCCGATCCACATATACCATTCGACAGGGTTCGACGAACTGAGCAATGTCTGTGTGTGTGTGTGTGTATGTGTGTATGTATGTGCGGGGCGCAACTTTTCTATCGCCTGTTTCTCGGAGATGGCTGAACGGATTTGTTCGCTATTACTTTTGTTTGAAAGGTATTAGTGCCTAGTATATCACTATTGAATTTTTTCGTGGTCCGACTTTTCGTTTGAAAGTTATAAGCAAAAATGTGAAAATTACGTGACACGATTTTCTCCGGAACCAAATGACCGATTTCAACGATCTTAGTATCGAATGAAAGCTCTTGTTTAGGCTAAATTTTTCGGATAAATTTTATTGAAAACAAACAAGTAGTTTAAAAGTTATGCTTAAAAAACCTGTTTTGACAAGGTAATAATTATCGCCTGTTTCTTAGAGATGGCTAAACCGATTTAGACGCTATTAGTCTCATTTGATAGGTAACATAGCCATATAGATCACTATTGATTTGTTTTTTGATTGGACGTTTAATTTGAAAGTTATGAGCAATTGAATACAACACATTAAAATTTACAATAATTTAAAACGATTTCATCTAAGTTAATTTATCTAGTTTAAATTATTTTGGCATCAAATTAGAGGTTTTAATGCTAAAAATATATCTGCAAAATTTCAGAAGAATTGGTTTTGCCGATCAAAAGATATTAACCCTCCAACACTCGCGCCAACTTTTGTAATACGGTCACTCGCGCGCACAATGGCCCAAACCCAAAACGATATGCCTACTAGAGTTTTGACTGGGAAAACTTGGTTTTAGGTTTATGGAACCTTCGGAAGAGTTTCTTGAAATTGAAAGCTTTATCGTCTGGTAGAATTTAAATTTTGATTATTCCCCCTAAAAGTGAAATAAAAAAAATATTTTTCTTGAGTTTCAATATCACACATTGATGTGTCCTGCAAAGTTTTAGAACATATTATTACAAGAAATTTTGTTGAATACAAAACCTTCTATCTATTCAGCGAAGATAGAAAAATCTTATTTATTGTATATGAATTTGTAAAATCAGTATTTTCTATTTTAGCTCTTTTTATAATTGTTGTATAACTTTTTCATGTATTACAAAATTGTACAAATAGTAAAAATGCACTACTTTGCTGCATATAGTATACCTCTACGTTTATTTGTTTAGGTACTGTAGAACTATGATTATAAAAAATACCCTAATTTTGATCCCGAATTACCCAACTATCGACAGACGGATACATTTAAAACATTTTACATTTGCTGATAGTTTTGCTGCATACAGACACCATTTTTCCATATGAAGAAACGAGAGAAAATTCCAATTTGGGTCAATTGCGGTACACCTCACATGCTGATTGCTTCGTTTCTGTGATGTCAGTTTATGCTGATCTATTTTCCCAACAATTTAAAGTGTTAATACATTGAATAATTATGACATTTTGCTCATAACAAGGTAATTGAAGAATATACGTTAGTTAAACAGCGATTTGTAACTTTATAATAATATGGCATTCAAAAACCTACACGTGTTGTACAAATTGCAACAGCGTGAGTAACCGAAGGTTAACAAAAATTGATGAAATTTATTCAAGAAAACTTTATTGATGTTAATCAAAAAGAATGGCACTACAGAAATTTATGCGTAGTTCAAAAACCTATAAACCAGACTACTACGATTACTACGCAATGTATATGTTAAAGAATAATATTTCCTCTTACAACTTGCTTTTACTTGCACTTACTCAAATTAGTAACAACCAACTTTCCCTTACTCAGTAATTTCATGAAAAAATCAAAAAATCAATCAAAATTTACAAGTGCTGCTATTTTGTTCAAATTGTGTAAACCTGTTCAATTTCCAACAATTTTATGAAAACAAACGCACTACGCAACGTTAACCAATAGATGAATTATGTTCCGAAGACGTGTCGATTTCTATTTTAATAGCGAGTAAGACCGTATAACAAAGGTTCCTTTCGCCACTAGGTGGATTAAATCGGGTTTTTACCTTTGTTATAGTATATAACAAAGGTTTAGAAATTGGTCGAAAAACACGAAACTGATCCGAGGCCCGGAGGGCCGAATCACATATACCAATCGATAGAGCTCGACGAACTGAGCAATGTCTGTGTGTGTGTGTGTGTGTGTGTGTGTGTGTGTGTGTGTGTGTGTGTGTGTGTGTGTGTGTGTGTGTGTGTGTGTGTGTGTGTGTGTGTGTGTGTGTGTGTGTGTGTGTGTGTGTGTGTGTGTGTGTGTGTGTGTGTGTGTGTGTGTGTGTGTGTGTGTGTGTGTGTGTGTGTGTGTGTGTGTGTGTGTGTGTGTGTGTGTGTGTGTGTGTGTGTGTGTGTGTGTGTGTGTGTGTGTGTGTGCAGCTCATTTTCTATCGCCTGTTTCTCGGATATGGCTGAACCGATTTATGCGTTATTAGTCTCATTTGAAAGGTATTATTGCCTAGTATATCACTATTGAATTGCTTCGTGGTCCGATGTTTCGTTTAAAAGTTATAAGCAAAACCCGATTTATTTCACCTAGTGGTGAAAGGAACCTTTGTTATACGGTCTTACTTGCTATTTGAGATAGAAATCGACACGTCTTCGAAACATAATTCATCTATTGGTTAACGTTGCGTGGTGCGTTGGTTTTCATTAAATTTTTGGAAATTTAATAAGTTTACAAAATTTGAACAAAATAGCAGCACCTATAAATTTTGATAGATCCTTTTTTCATGAAATTACTGAGTAAGGGTAAGCTGGTTGTTTCTAATTTGAGTAAGTGCAAGTAAAAGCAAGTTATAAGAGGAAATATTATTCTTTAACATATACATTGCGTAGTAAAAGTCTAGTTCATAGGTTTTTGAACTACGCATAAGTTTCTGTAACGCCATTATTTTTTATTGACATCAATAAAGTTTTCTTGAATAAATTTCATCAATTTCTATTAACCTTCGATTACTCACGCTGTTGCATTTTGTACAACACGTGTAGGTTTTTGAATGCCATATTGTTATAAAGTTACAAATCTCTGCTTAACTAACGTATGTTCTTCAATTACCTTGTTATGAGCAAAATGTCATAATTATGCATTAATACTTTAAATTGTTGGGCAAATAGATCAGCATAAACTGACATCACAGAAACGAAGCAATCAGCATGTGAGTTGTACCGCGATTGGCCCTGGAAGTTTCTCTCGTTTCTTCATATGTAAAAATGGTGTCTGTATGCAGCAACATAATTAGCAAATATAAAATGTTTAAAATGTATCTGTTGGTAGTCGAGTCATTCGGGGTCAAAATTAAGGCTTTTTTTTAATCAAAGTTCTACAGTACCTAAACAAACAAACATAGAGGTATACTATATTAATCAAAGTTGTGTATTTTTAATCAAAGTTGTGTATTTTTACTATTTATACAATTTTGTAATACATGAAAAAGGAATGCAACAATTACAAAAAGAGCTAAAATAGAAAAAACTGATCTTACAAATTCATATACAATGAATAAGATTTTTCTCTCTTCGCTTAATAGATAGAAGGTTACTGTATTCAACAAAATTTCTTGTAATAATATGTTCTAAAACTTTGCAGAACACATCAATGTGTTATATTGAAATTGAAGAAAAATAATTTTTTTATTTCACTTATAGGGGGATTAATCAAAATTTAAATTGCACCAGACGATAGAACTTTCAATTTCAAGAAATTCTTCCGAAGGTTCCATAAACCTAAAACCAAGTTTTCCCAGTCAAAATTCTAATGCGCATGTCTTTTTGGCTTTGGACCATTGTGCGCACGAGTAACCGAATTACAAAAGTCGGCGCGAGTGTTGGAGGGTTAATATCTTTTGATCGGCAAAACCGATTCTTCTGAAATTTTGCAGATATATTTGTAGCATTAAAATCTCTAATTTGATGCCAAAATAATTCAAACTAGATAAATCATCTTAGATGAAATCGTTATAAATTATTGTAAATTTTAATGTGTTGTATTCAATTGATCATAACTCTCAAATTAAACGTCCAATCAAAAAACAAATCAATAGTGATCTATTAGGTTATGTTACCTGTCAAATGAGACTAATAGCGTCTAAATCGCTTTAGTCATTTCTAAGAAACAGGCGATATTACTGTATTACCTTGTCAAAACAGGTTTTTTAAGCATAACTTTTAAACTGATTGTTTGTTTTCAATAAAATTTATCCGAAAAATTTAGTGTTAATAAGAGCTTTCATTCGATACCAAGATCGTTGAAATCGGTCATTTGGGTACGGAGAAAATCGTGTCACGTAATTTTTACTTTTTTACTTATAACTTTTAAACGAAATGTCGGACCTCGAAACAATTCAATAGTGATATACTAGGCAATAATAGCTTTCAAACAAAAGTAATAGCGAACAAATCGGTTCAGCCATCTCCGAGAAACAGGCGATAGAAAAGTTGCGCCCCGCACATACATACACACATACACACACATACACACACACACACACACACACACACACACAGACATTGCTCAGTTCGTCGAACCCTGTCGAATGGTATATGTGGCTCGGCCCTCCGGGCCTCGGATCAATTTCGTGTTTTTCGACCAATTCCTAAACCTTTGTTATAGTATAACAAAGGTAAAAATGTGAAAACTACCTGACACGATTTTCTCCGGAACCACACAACCGATTTCAATGATCTTAGTACCAAATGAAAGCTCTTGCTGAATTATAATAATTTTCAGAAAGTTTTATTGAAAACAAACAAGTAGTTTAAAAGTTATGCTTAAAAACGTGTTTTGACAACGTAATAATTATCGCCTGTTTCTCAGAGATGGCCAAGCCGATTTATGCGCTATTAGTCTCATTTGAAAGATAATATATCCGGATAGATCACTATTGAATGGTTTTTTGATTGGACTTTTAGTTTGAAAGTTATGAGCAATTGAAGTTACACGTTAAAATTTACAATACTTTATAGCGATTTTAACCAAGATAATTTATCTAGTTTCAATTGTTTTAGTATTAAACGAGAGGTCTTAACACTGTAAATGTATTTACCAAATTTCATAAGGATTGGTTCTACTGATCAAAAGATATTTAAAAATGATTGATGAAATTTATTCAAGAAAACCTTAATGACCAAAGCTTTAATGGGACCAAACCTCAAAAACAGAATAATATAGTAAAAATGTGTAATTTTTCAACGGGTGTTTCTTTGCAGCAGTTAATTAATAAAATATAGCACATTTCCTGACACTTTTAGGGTGACCGTGAATCCGCTTAGAAGGGTGACACAAATTTTTATTTTTGAAACGCGTCCAAAAAATAGCGTCTTCACAAAAATTGTAGAACACACTAAAATAAGCAACTTTGTTGCAAATAGTAACTATCTATCTCTTACTGGTTGCGAAATTGAATGATTTGTTTAAAGAAACCAGTTTAAATTCAAGCAAAGGAAAGTCATGGGTGTAAACGTCCTTCAGAACTTAACCCTTCTTTATCGACAGACTTCGCAGCCGGTTATTAGAGTACAGGAAAATTACGGGCTAGGGCAAAGATCCTATTAACTCTGTAACGGCACCGATCAGTCGAGATTCGAACATACGACGATTGGCTTGTTAGGCTAGCATTGTACCCCGAGACAAACAGCCACTTTAAAATCAGTTCTGCTCAAAACTGTTCTGTACAGCGTGTACAGAATACGCTGTTTTCATTGCTTTCATATGTTATATAAAGTTATTTAGTAGGTTAAAATACACACTGAAGATTGTTTATCGCTAGGATGCATATGGATAATAACTAGCACAGCATTAACAAACAATTGAATTAAGTTCCGAAGACGTGTCGATATCTGTATGATCATTTCCAGCTCAAAACGCTTAAAAAGGCATTTTTTTCTCGACTATTTTCGATTGGAATTGGAATTTGAATGTGAAAGAAACTATATTTTCTTTCTAATCCTAATATTTGACGGGCAATATTTCGAAAGGTCCAATGTGCAAATGAGATTCTTTTTGCGCCTCCTCTCTTACGCTTATTACGGCGGCATAAATGCACTTGAATGCATCTATTTTGCATGGAACGATTGCCGGTGTTATTGAAAAGCTAAAATCCTTTAGAAAAATTGGGTTGAAATGCATTTATGTCTCCGTAATAAGCATAAGAGAGGAGACGCATAGAGAATCTCTCATTTACACATTGTACCTTTTGACATGTTGGTCGAGATTTCCACGTTTATCTGTAAGTAAAAAATAAAAAGGTTTGACAAAACGGGTCTTTTCTTTTAAAAAGGAGGTACTGCCACTAATCGTGGGGGGTATCAATCGGCACCAAATTTAAGATGTTTGCTTTCTGACCTATAATGAACAATCTGACAAAATTTGGTTCGAATTCGTGAAGGTCGATTACACGGTTATCGGATACTTTGCATG